>NC_143575.1:24562716-24862716 GCF_048544385.1 Mastigoproctus giganteus
CTGGAAGTAACCATCTGACTGAGGATAAACAATCAACATGAAAGGATGCACTTGGTCAGCAAAGATGTTTAGGTACGATGTGGCATTCAGACGTGTATCTTGGTGGTAGGGCAACTGGGCTTGCCCTACCACCAAGGTCACTCCGTGCGCATGAATCAATTGGCAGCTGCTATGTGATGCAGCTAGATTTCCCCGGTTATGAAAAATTATGATCATTTTATTAAACAGCCCGCCTATATGGCCCTAAGAGCATGGATTATATGAAAGGAGATCTTGTTTGACCAACCTGAATAGATACTCCGATATAAACACAGTGTGAATGCAGTAAACAGTTTGGACATCGTTTCTTTACATTTCTTTGATTGCAATAAAGCTTTTGACACTGTTCCACAAGGAAAAAAAAAAAAAAAAGAACAAGAACCACTGCTAAACATATCAGACCTGTACATCTGTAAAATGGACTGCAGTTTTGCAATCTATAAAATTGTTTAGAAATTTATATATGTATGAAGTATGTTCGGGAACTAATTCTAATTATCTATCTATTAATTCAGTGTTTCCTTTCACGTATTTTAAAATGGGTTTGATCTTTTCAGGTGGATACTTAGGAACACTTTTGATCCTACGATGACTGATCAGAAAGGGAGTGATCTCATCTGCGAGCATTGCGACAAGATATTTTCAAAACTTTCGTCTCTTCGTGAGCACAGGATATTTCATTCTGGCCACAATATCTTCAAATGTGCAACTTGCGACAAAGCATTTCGTAAATCATCAAACCTTCGCCAACATGAGGACATCCACAGCAATAAGAGGCCTTTCACTTGTGAAACTTGTGGGAACACATTCAGACGTTCACTCGGTCTTATTGGGCACAAAAGATTCCACACGGGGGAAAAGCCATTTTGTTGCGAAACTTGTGATAAAAGATTTTCACGAAAGTATAACCTTCTAATCCACATGAGGATTCACTCTAGTGAAAAGAGTTTTCACTGCGATATTTGTGACCAAAAATTCTCACAAAATTCAACCCTTTCATCACATCTCAGAACTCACACCAAAGAGAAGCCTTTCACGTGCGGATATTGTGGGAAATCCTTTTCGACTTCATCAGGTCTTTCAAAGCATAGACGGATCCACACTGGGGAGAGGGCCTTTTCCTGTGACACCTGCGCAAAGACATTTAGTAATTCATCGGATTTAAGAAGTCACAAGAGAGTGCATTCTAAGGAAAAGCCCCATTCTTCTGAATTCTGTGGAAAGACATTTTCACAACGATCAAATTATGTTAGACACACGAGAATCCACACGGGTGAGAAGCCTTTTTCGTGTGAATTTTGCCATAAAACCTTTTCACAGTCTTCCAATCTAAGTGCACACCTAAGAATCCACACCAGAGAAAAACCCTTTTCGTGTGCAACGTGCGGAAAAACATTTTCTCAGATGTCCCACTTCTCCCAGCATAGGAAACTCCATTCTGAATAAAAGTCCCTCCAAAATGCATTTATTTTCTGTCTTCACGTTATAACTTCTGCACCAATGATTTAATGATTCATTTATCACAAAAAATTCTTTATTTGACGCAAAATGCTTTTCATTATAACTAATAATATTATTATTCTTTTTCTTCTTTACTTGAAATTTACCATTTTAGAAACCCTTCCCCTTTTATATTTCTTATTGATAATTTAATGTCGGGTTCCATCTTGTCTAAGATTTCATTTGTTTTCTTTTAAAAATTACTGATATTCTGTATTATTTAAATTTTATAATAGTTTCTGTAATATGTCTTATTTAGTAATAAAAGGTTTCTTCAGAACGTGAGTACTCTAATTTCGAATTTTAATTCCGTGAGTTTTTTTGTTTTTTCTTGGACTGTTAAGCAGTGAGGAACACCTTCTGACTGCTGTAAGTTTGAAAGACGTCTAGGGGCACTAGAACAAATGTGGTAATTATAATTCATGGCAGCACAGATATTAGATTTTACAGAATTAGTAGATGTTTAGGAGAATTTTACTGCGTAACACTCAGTTATAGAACTAATATTTATCTCTATGTGAAAGAGGAAATATTTGTGTTTTGCAAGAATGGTTGAAGACAATTAACTATTAAAGATATGTGGTCTTGTCTATTTAAATATATAGCAGGTGTTTATTATCATATAACATAGTCATGGGCGCCGTCAGGATATTTTGAAAAGTGCTGCAAAAATAGAAACGCTACTGTGCAACGTCGATTATCCGAACCTCAATTATCCGAAAAGACAGCTGTTGCCTTTATCTACTAAAAAAAGTTTATTTAAAACTTGAATTCAAGTAATTACAGTACTTAATTTATGAAACCGGTATCCCGGTTTCATAAATTAAAAATTCCTAAATACCGGTATTGAGATTTTGACCGGTATTGTAAGCCCCTTTAAATTTTTAGCTCCATTAGGAGCTAAAAATTTAAAAATCACATTAGCTATGCCACAACCAACACTTTCAATGCTGAAAGAAAAAGAATAGCCACAAAGTTGGAGCACGAAACCAGAGGTCTGGTTACCAAACGGTCTCTGCCACTGATGGCAATGGTTAGCCCAAAGCCACCTAAGTGGTATGCCCCTGGACTTCTTACATTAATATTGACTGGTCACGGCTCCCTAAAGGCGAAACTAACCTCCTTAGGGCTGACTGATGACCCAAACTGCACCTGTGGCGAAAGTGAAGACTGGGCACACATTCTATATGCATGTATAACATATGACATCCCCAGAACAGAGCTAATAACACAGATTGGCTCCCTTCCCAGGATCGACGAAAATCTGTTCATCATAGAAGAGGAAAATTATAAAGCTTTTACATCTTTCACACATAAAGTATTCGAAATGCTCAGAAATATCCGAAGAATGGCAATAATCAGCCCTCCAGCAATTGCCCAAGTTTCCCACCACACCCAGACGATGACTGAAAAACTGTCAGGATAGCAGTATTCTGCACCCTGACATGACAAAATTCCCCAGGACTACCCTGCCATGTGTACGAACCTGGGGTCTCGCACCAAATAAGTAACCATGTAGGGGCGGGGGGAGATGTACAGGTAGCAAGGGAAGCAGATTAGCTGAAAACATTAGTAAGCTGGTAGCAATGTAGTTTGAATGAAGGACAGAATGAATAGGTTGGGCACTGAGTGAACTAGGAATTATGGTAAAAGGGAATAAATGGCAGTTTTGGTGAAAGAAAGAGTGACCTAGCATGAGGGAAAGAGAGAGTGAATTGGAATGAGTGGAAGAGCAAACATGGTTGGCCGAGATTGGGAATAACTTACATTACTTTATATGCAGGGTGTCTCAAAAATATTGGTACAAACGTTTAGAGGAAGTAGGTAACATCTAAAGGAATGTGAATCGCATAGAAACCCATAACCAGAAACGTCACCGTAAGTCGGTACACGGCGCTGTTTTTCAGTTCGCGAGAGGGAACATTTCTGGTTTACTCATTCAAGCAGTAGTCGCCGCACGAAGAGCATGCATCGATATACGAACTGTGAGCTGGCAGACATCCACTTAGTGTATGGATTAGCAGAGGGCCTGCATGGTGTGCGCCCCCCATGCGGCACAACATCGCTTCGCAATAAATGTGTGGGCAGGTATGGTCGGTGACTGCTTAGTCGGCCCATACCATCCTGCATGAACTCCGCTAAATATCGGATCTTTCTTGAACAAGTTCTACCAGGGTTACTTGACGACATTCCAGCAACTGTGAGACGCAACATTTGGTTTCAACTGACGGGGCGCCTGACCATTATGGAAGGTGTGTTCGTGACCATTTGAACAGGCGTTTTGGGCGTCGATGGATTGGCTGTGTTGGACCCGTTGCCTGGCCCCACAAGCTCACCTGATTTATCGAGCTTTTATTTATTGCTGGGAGGGGGGGGTGCCTTCAAATCTATCGTGTATGAATCGCCTGTGGAGACGGAAATGGATCTCGTGGCGAGACTCGTCTGCGCTGCTGCTACTGTCAAAGAAACTCCAGGTGTGTTCGACCGTTTCCGCCAATCCATGATGCGTCGGTGTCACGAATGCATCGCGTCTCATGGTGGAACCTTCGAACATCTGTTGTAACATCATGAAATGCATCCATCTCGTACTCCATTGTTAATATTATATCAAATAAATGTTTGCCACTAATTACTGTCCTGTGTCATTTCTGCTTCTTGTGCCTCTGCTATTACTTTCCCGTGACGTTTCCGGTTATGGGTTCCTATGCGATTCACATTCCTTTAGATGTTACCTACCTCCCCTAAACGTTTGTACCAATATTTTTGAGACTCCCTGTATACTAACAAACATTTACTAACCACACAAGGGCGCCTCCATAGCCAGTTGGGAAGGAGCAGCAGTGCGGAGCACATGCTTCTTGATTATACCGGGATTCGAGCCCGTCACCACCAAATAAGGAGGATGCAAAGAGGTCATGGAATGACCACCGCATATCCCGGAGCAATATGGCCTTAGTTGCTAATGCTCCTGAAAACCAAATAACAACTAACCACACAAACACTGCATTCTCCCGTCCTGCACCACAACTGAAGAATAAGAGTAAGTTGATGCACTGAGAGAGTGCAGTGCAGAAAGCGAGTCGAATAAATGAAATGAAAGCCAGAAGAATGAATGAAAGTGTAAGTGTGTGAGAAAAAGAACACAAACCATAAATGCTACAGTTAAGTACACACTAACCGTTGTTTTAATTAGTATTTAAATTGACACTACACATCATTGCATCCCCCTGGTGTTTGAGAAAAAGAACAATGAGTGTGAATGAAAAAAAAAAATATATATATATACAGGGTGTCTCAAAAATACACGGCATAACTTCTGGAATGAGTTCCTCATATGTAGACAATAAAAATATTTTATATCAACATAGTTCCGGAAATGCTTGGTTCCCGGGCGCCTCCGTAGCTAGGTGGGAAGGGGCAGCAGTGCGTAGCACACGCTTCTTGATTAGACCGGGGTTCGAGCCCGTCACCACCAAATACGGAGGATGCGAAAAGGTCAGGGAATGACCACCGCATATCCAGGAGCAATATGGCCAGTTGCTAATGCTCCTAAACACCAAATAACAAACAAACAAACAGCTTGGTTCTCGAGTTATTAACCGGAATGTTTTATCTCTCGCAGGTGATTTCCTTCATCACATGGCAGCGACATAATCTGGTGGTTTTCCATTCCGTGTACTCAAATCAGGAGCAAGCGGATATGCACTTTATGTACGGTTTGGCGGTCGGCAATGCTCTGGAGGCTCGTCGTTTGTACCAGTAAAGGTCCCCAGAACGAAGATGTTCAGACAGGAAGACGTTTGAAGGTAACCATCGCCATCTTTGTGAACACGGGACCTTTACACCTCGTGCTGGTGACAGAGGACGACCAAGATCTACAACTCCTGAAGTAGAAGAGATTTTGGATGTTGTGCATGCCACTCCTGGAATCAGCACACGCAGAACAACGTGTGCTGATTCCAGGGGACCACGAAAGGTCCCAAGAACGAAGATGTCCAGGCAGGAAAACGTTTGAAGGTAACCATCGCCGCCTTTGTGAACATAGGACCTTTACACCTCGTGCTGCCGAAAGAGGACGACAAAGATCTTCGACTCCTGAAGTAGAGGGATAGACCAACTGCCTGGCCTCCACGCTCCTGATTTAAACCCAATAGATTTCTTCTTGTGGGGCCATTTAAAGTCATTGGCGTATTCGACTCCGGTAGCTGATGTGGAAACTCTCCGCAATCGAATTGTGGCAGGTTGTGAGACAATACGAAACATGCCAGGAATTTGGCATCGTCTTCGCGAGTCCATGAGACGTCGATGTGAGGCCTGTATTCAGACAGAAGGTGGACATTTTGAACAATTACTATAAGGTGATATGAACAGTTAAGTGTGATAGATAGAACTTCAAAACTCGGGAACCAAGCATTTCCGGAACTATGTTGACATAAAATATTTTTGTCTTCATATGAGGAACTCATTCCTGAAGTTACGCCGTGTATTTCTGAGACACCCTCTATATACAGTATATAAAACTGGGGGGAGGGGGGGTAATTATAAAAAAATAAGAAAAAAAAGTACAAAAAAAAATTAATGCAAGTGAGAATGCACAGTATGAATAAAGTAAATGTGTCGCTCCCTCCCCTTCTCCTGGTGAGTTCCCGTTGCCAGCTAACATATCCCACCCCGAAAGCGGGACGGACAGCTTGACTTTACTTGATTCGACACTGTGGCTTTGTTGCCGACACACCATTTGGCGATCTGAACTGGGTACTCTAACCCGGTTCCCTTTAAAACCCCATCCCCAGGAGACAGAGACCAGTCTCCTCCCCTGGAAGCGGAAGTCTAGGTGATCACTGCTTCCAGGTAGCCAAAACATCAATACCGAACACACACATAAGCTCAGAGGCATAATTTTTCTGTCCTATCACTTTCACCCGTGCGGGATGAAAAACTTCTTTCTCTCTCTCTCTCTCTCTCTCTCTCTCTCTCTCTCTCTCTCTCTCTCTCTGCTTCCTTTTCTCCTATCCCAGTTCAACTGGCACAGAACCCTCCGTCCTGTGCGGGATGATTTTTTTTTTTTAATACACGACACACACTGGCCTTACCTTGACAGAGTCTGTAAAAACTGAACAGAGCAATGAGGCGGAGATGAACTTCTGTTCTAGGAGCCGCCCATTCCAAAATACAAATACAATTAGAACGTCGAAAATCTTAAAACAGAATATCAGATTCTCAAAAGACAATATGTCAAGACCATCACCACCTGTAAAATAAAATCTCGGCAGAAATTGGTTACTTCTACTGGCAATCGGGACCTATGGGGCCTTGTTTATCGCCTTACCAGGAACAAATCCTATTCTCCAGACGTTCATTGATCTGTACCAGCAAACGGCACCGAAACTCTCCCCTGGAAGGACACCATCAACACTATCTTGGACAATCTGCTTCCTTCTGATCGCCCAGAGAATGACTTGATTACTCATCAACAAATAAGACAGCTGAATAACTCCTATACTTCTACTTCTGAATCTCAGCCATTTACGCAGCTGGAGGTGGACACAGCTGTCCTAAAAATTAACAACTCTGGTTGTCTGGGCCTCGACCTTCATGAGAGCATCTTTATCAAAAAATTCCACAAGTTACATCCAACGGTTTTTCCGACTCTGTTCAACAGATGTCTCAATGAAAGCACTTTCCCTGTTATCTGGAAGACAGCTCTTCTTGAACTATGTCCTAAATCTTCAAGCATCCCGAGTGGTAAGTCTTTCCGTCCTATTGCTCTGTTATCGCATTTGGCCAAAACACTTGAAAGATTGATTGCTTTAAGACTCACTTCTCTTTTCACTAACACCTCTCTTGTATCAGATGATCATTATGGTTTCCGAACTGGACGAGGAACTGAAGAAGCAGTGGTTGAATTCCTTTCTCGAGTTAACCCTGCTAACTCTAAATATGTTCTTGCTATTTTTGTGATTTCTCTGCGGCCTTTGATCTGTTATGGTGGTCTAGTTTGTTTGCTTGCTTACGTGCTGCCAATTGTCCTCTTCCTCTTTATAACCTTCTAAGAAGTTATTTTTGAAAGTCGTACAGTTTCTGAATCTAACTCCGTCTCTCGCTCTGTCACTAGGGGCTGCCCCCAAGGTTCTGATCTTGGACCACTCGTTGGAACATCGTTCTTGACGAATGGCTCCTTAAAACTATTCCTTATACTTCCAAATTGTCTTATTCAAACGATCTCACCCTGCTGATCCTGGGAAATTTCAGTACCTCACTTGAAAGTACTGGAAATCTAGTCATGTAAGATCTCTCTCAATGGTCCACCATGAATAAATTATCCATATCCTCCACGAAAACTAAAATGATGCTGGTTATGGGTTCGCTTAATATTTCACGGCAACCTGTTGTAAAACTTCAAAACAAATCACTGTCCATGGTTTTTTCTCTAAAATTTCTTGGTCTGATCTTGACAGTAAACTTACGTTTACTAAACATTTAGAGGATCTCTCAGAGAAAGTCAAAAACTTACCTTCTCACTTCTACGTCTCTCTAAACAGTCTTGGGGTCTTAATTCTCGCTCTCTACGGTTATATTACAAACCTGTATTTCTACCAATTTGTTCCTATTGCGCGGCCGCCTGGTTCTGGCATGTTAAGGTTTCAGTGCAGACTAAACTTCATAGCAATCAACGTAAAATGCTTTTAGCAATGTGCAGAACTGTGTCCACTCCTACTTTGCAGGTCCTTAACGGGTGTCTGCCCCTCGATCTCTTTCTTCTATACCGAGCCCTGTACATTAGGCACGCTGACTCTGTAACCTTCCTGGGTATTACCATCATTGTCACTGTGGACCCCAAAGCAGAGAAAAGACGCTGTTGGAATCTTTTGATGCAACGTTTGCAAGAAGGTACTCAGAGAGCCAGCGGTGGTGAGGTGTCTTGCACGGCCCTCACCTGTCAGTCGCTTCTCCCACAAGACTTTAATCGCTTCTCCAGGAAGAAGTCGGAGTCGCTTCTCCCACCCTTGTCATTCACAACTGAAAGACTCAAATAGACCACGTTTTCGTTCGTTCCTCAGTTTCAGGCCAAGCTGGGGTGCTAGAAACTTTTTTTCAGTTATCATCAAGCTCTCATTTTGAGAGACTATTTACAGTAACGACCATTCGAGACTATGGACCTTCATCCTGAGTGCCCGGCACTCAGTAGTTGACCGATTTGTTCTGTATACCTTCTAATTCTGTTCTTGAGAAGAAAAAAAAAAAGTCCCATCATATAGATTCGAAGAAAAGTACACAAATTCTAGTGCAATGCAAGAAGGATGCTCTCTCTTCTCACCTTCCAACTATGAAACTGCCGGCGTTTCCAATAATTTTCGTACTTCCTGTAATTTTATGTAAAATGTAGAAGTGTCGAAATTAAGAGTACTCACATTTTAAAGAAACCTTTTATTACGCAATAAGAAATCTTAAAGAAACTATTATAAAAGTTAAATGTTAGAGAATATCAGTACATTATAAAGAAAACAAATGAAATGTTAGGAATTTAATAATAAAATATGTAGAGAAGATAGAATCTTACAGTAAAATATCGATAAGAAAAAAAATATGAAAAGGGAACGTTCTTTGAATTCGTTAATTGAAGTGATTAATGGTGAACAATAATACTGTTATTATTTGTTAGTTGTAAGGAAAACCAATTTTGCCTCGAAGTAAGAAATATTTTATAAATGATTCATTAATTTTGATACGAAAACCACAACTGATTTCGATACTGAAAAAAAAAAAAAAAAAAAAAAAAAAAGCATTTGAAGACACGTTTATTCAGAATGGAGTTTGCTATGCTGGTACAAGGAGCATTTCTGAGTAAATTCTTTGCCACACGTTGCACAAGTAAAGGGTTTCTCTCTGGTGTGGACTCTTATGTGCACAGTTAGGTGTGAAGGCTGTGAAAATGTTTTCTGGCAAAACCCACACGAAAAAGGCTTTTCGCCCGTGTGGATTCTCCTGTGGGTCACGCAATTTGCTCGTCGTGAAAAGGTCTTTTGACAGAATTCGCAAGAAAACGGCTTTTCCTTAGAATGCACTCTCTTGTGATTTATTAAATTCGATGAATTACTAAATGTCTTTGCGCAGGTGTCACAGGAAAAGGCCCTTTCCCCACTGTGGATCCGTCTGTGGTTCGATAGATGTGATGCGGTCGAAAAGGATTTTCCACAATATCCGCACGTGTAAGGCTTCTCTTTGGTGTGACTTCTGAGATGTCTTAAAAGGGAGCAATTTCGCGAGAATTTTCGATCACAAATATCACATTGAAAAGGCTTCTCTCCAGAGTGAATCCTCATGTGGCGTACAAGGTTATTCTTTTGTGAAAATCGTTTATCACAAATATCACAAGAAAAAGGCTTTACCCCCGTGTGGATTCTTTTGTGCACAGTGAGACTGTATGAACGGCTGAATGTCTTCCCACAAGTTGCACAAGTGAAAGGCCTCTCACCGCTGTGAATGTCCTCATGTTGGCGAAGGAGTGATGTTGTACGAAATGCTTTGTCGCAAGTTGCACATCTGAAGATATTCTGGCCAGAATGAATTTTCTTGTGCTGACGAAGAGCCCAAACGTTTGAAAATGTCTTGTCGCAATGCTCGCAGATGAGATCACTTCCTTTCTTATCAGTCATTGTAATAATCAAAGGCGTTCCTAATTATTTGCCTGAAAAAAAGATCAAAACCTTTTTAATAAAACATGACAGAAAACTGTAAATCAATTGATAATTACACTGTTTTTGAATATTCTTCATACAAGTTAAGAAGAAATAGGAAATGAAACGTCATGGGGGTCATTGATATGAGGGAATATTAATTAATACGATTGACTATTCATTAATGTAACATTAATGTAACACTATTCATCAATGTAACATTAATGTATTGACTATACATTAATGTAATGAATAGTCAATGGGTTTTTTTTTTTTGAATAGTCAATACATTTTTGAAATGAATAGTCAATACATTTTTTTTTTTTTTTGTATTTTTGTTTAATTAAAAAAAAAATAATTCCGCCATCAATGCCGGTACAAATGACCCCTACACAACTTGAGATGTCACACTGTGTCCACATTCACCGAATACGTGTGGGTCGGCTTGAGTGTTGATATTGGAGGTTGTGCTTAAATTGAACACGACACTCGTTTCTTTCAAAATTATTTGGGGTGTTGCACCATAGTGTATAGTGTGTTTAGGGTCGAACGGCACCAGGGGTTTCCCGCCATCTCCGCATAGTATACATTGTGGTGTTATACAGAACACTTTAAAGGCCAGAGGTTTAAAAGTGTGTAGTTATTGTGGTGTGTAATGTTTTGTACCGTTGTTCATCTGGTCTTTTAGCCGTTGGCTCTCAAATGAGACCCACACTATACCTCGTGAAGGCAGACCAGGTACACCAGTATATTAGAGATTTATTATTTACTCTGGCAGGTCCTGCCGCCTAATTTCCTGAGATTTCAGTGGCTAGGACCTAAAAAAAAAAAGGTGTGGGGGGAGGAACACTAGAAATTGGGTCAGGCCGAAAAGAGATATAAGTTATGCGGGGTAGAGTTAAATTCTTTTTTTTTTTTTTTTTCTTTTAGTGTGGGGCTTGTGTAGTTTTGACAAGGGTCAAACGCTAGTTGCAAGATAGCTAGAGAGGGAAGGGAGAGTGAAGACTGGGGGGTGAAAGACAGAAATATGGGGTCAATAGTGAAGATAACCCCAAAAGTCGGAGGGACAGGCCCAGTGGTCAGTTCCAGGGTTAAGTTAATGATTAGTTGTTCTTCAGATTGTAGCTGTTAGGTTTTTGTTTGGTTGACACATCTAAGGATCTTTATTCTGGATGACGAGTGGTTGGTTTGTAGGAAGATTCCCTTTTGTAGGAAAATTCTTGCTAAGGTTGTGGGTATGTTCTTCTTCTAGTAAAAAGATTCTGCGCAAACTGCGTTAAGGCTTTATAATTGTCCTCGCTCTCCAGGAGATATTGTTCTTGGTTTATTGGCGAGAACCGTATTCTGGTTATTAAGAGGTAGCGGAGGTTTTCGTATAATTGGCAGTGGTGCATGAGGTGCTCCCACAGCTCTGGCTGTCCACAGTGGCACCAGACAGGGCACCCTAAACTCAAAGTTATTTACTCTGGGTTTGGCTGCGTCTCCTCTTTGTAAATATGGCTCAGAGGAGACAGTCCAACATATAATTTTAGAATGTCGATATTATGTAGACATTCGATTTGAACTGCAGGCATTGACCGAAGTTTACGATGTAAATGACTTCTCAAAGTTTTTAGAATGTAAAGAAAATTATCAGGCTATATACAGTGTACTACCACTGTATATAGCTGACTCCTTGGTATTAATCGTATTGTTACAAGACCTCTGATGAGGAAATTTATTTGTATTTATTGCCGGAAGGCAATATTAGCGTTCAGAATATATAAGTCGATGTGCCAGGATTACTGTTGGGTGGACGGTGTCCTGGGACTTCGGCCTGTAATAAGGTGCATAAATTGTAAATCTTACATTGTATAAATTGTATAAATTGTAAGATATATATATCGGACCTCATTGTAACCGAACTGGTAGGTTCTAACTATCTGTATAGTTGTACAAGTTGTGAAGGTTAATATAGAAATTGGTGCCTTCAACAAATTGTAATAACTTAGTTGCAAGTGTTATGGATATACGGTATGGTCAAATGTGCGGCTATACTACATTGGTCTCAGACAAGAGACTTAATGTTTGTAATCATTCTTGTGAAGATGCTGGATCAGAAGATGTTTTGCTAAACCATAAATTGTAAATAATGTACAATTACTCTTCAGCGGCGGATAGGGGAAACCCTGGAGCCCGCAGAAAATAATAAAATACTTTGAATACTTTTGTCCACAGTGGCAGATGACCCCAGGCCATGTGCTATTGTCGAGACGCACAGTTTTTATGCTCCTCGGATTACAGTGTTAAATAGTTATTTATATTGATTAAAGTTTACTTATTTTATATTTAGGAAATATTATTCGTAAAGATCTATCTGTAGATGGTTTCAGAGTCAAGATCGGCAAAGGTAATGAGAAGTTATGACTATTTCAACATTTTGACTTGTAGCGTGTGATTACTATGTACAACGGCACACAGCATGGCGACGCTATATAGGTCCGGCCGTTATTCAACAGAGGCTTTTTCTTTTTTTTTTCATTAAGGAGTTTGTAACTTTATTGTCTATTTAGATGTTTGACCTGATGCAGGATTGAAGCTGCTTCATTACGATTTAGTTATAATTTTTAGAAAGATTGCATTTGCCATTAATGAAATAGGTACTCATGAAGATTTCATGAAGATTTCGTTGAAATAATTACGTACATCGGCGGCGGCCATAACTTCTTCCCCAACCACTAAAATCAAAGGACATGGTTTCCGTTGTTTTGGTCACGTGACCATCAGCAACACCTCTCATTGGTCGGACCACTCTATCAGAAATATGTCGTCAGAAGATTTTTACACACCTGTCAGGTCTGTTTGAAGAAGGTAAAACACGTAATAATCTGCAATGGCGACTGCGGCCGATCCCTATGCGGAAATTGCTCAGAACGGTCACAAATTTCTAAAATGACAAAGGTAGCTAAAGAGCGTTACGTTTCTGCCCAATGCCAGTGCAAATCTGCCCCAAGGGCCGCCACAGAAGCTAACGTGCTGCCAGAGCAGAATGACGACCCCAAAGACTCTACATCACTGAATACAGATGCTAACACCATACAGTCACTAGATGGATCTATAACAGAACAAATTCATTCACTGCGCCTAAACCTGGAGGCGATAATGGCAGAACAGAGCAATCAAATCACTACCATTGTCAGAGAAGAAATCATAGAAGTATGGTCACGAATGGAGCATGTTCTGATAAATCTTCATGTAGAACACGAGAGAACCAAGGCTAAGCTAGAAGCTTACCTTGAAGGAAGGGGAAAAGAAATGCCATAGCGCTCACTATCCTATGCCCAAGCGCTGAGCACAACTCCAGATACAACCACAAGCATCAAAGACCATCAACAAAGAAGAAAACACTACTCAGCACACCACATCTGGTTTTAATAAAGCCAGTGGAAAACGCGACTATAGACAGTAGCGATGCAGTTAAAACTACCGTTGTCCAGAAACTGGCCAAGGACTTTAAAACCACAAAAATAAAGTCCATCCGAAAAACAAGAAATGTTGGAGTAATCATTGAAACAACAACCAAGCAAGAGGCTCACTCTATCATCACCAATCCATCAGTCAGCACCTTAGGTCTCACAGCAGAAATCCCTAAAAAGAGAGGCCCATCCATACATATATTTGATGTGGACAAGGATATCACTCCAGAAAACATCATAGAGGAACTCTTCAACAGAAACTTCCAAGAATTAATTGACATAAGTAATACCAAGGAACACATCAAACCAAAATATCACACTAGCTCCAAGTCTCCCCAGATATACAGTTGGGTGGTGGAGGACAGAATCTTTATGGGTTGGAGCAGTCACCGCTTCAGGGAGCACGTGCCTGTTCCAAAGTGCTTCCGATGCTGCCGTTTTGGGCACACCACCTACACATGCATCCAAACCGTGTCTACCTGTGGGCACTGTGCCCAAAAAGGGCATGACTATAATTCTTGCCCAAACAGATCCACAGATGCAGTTTGTGCAGACTGCAAAGCTTGATGCAGCACATTCTCTCAGTGACAGTAAGTGCCCTGTTTATCTAAAAGCTAAGAGGAACCAACAAATAAAAACCGATAATGGCAGCACGCCCTAAATCATTCAACAGCAATATCATAAAGTTTATCCAATTAAAGGCCCAGCGAGCCCGTGCAGTAAGTGCCCAGATTAGAATCAGGGCCGAAGAGGAAAATGCTGACATATTAATTCTACAGGAGCTATATACCGATTCGAAGCTAGTCAGGGGATACCCCCCTGACTTTCAAAATCATACAATCATACTGACTTTCAAAATCATACAATCATACTGACTTTCAAAATCATACAATCAGACACGCCCTGGGCGTGTCTTCATCAGAAGACACAACAAAATCATACATACAGATGAAGACACGTCCGTAACCCTAACATCATGGTTACAAGGATTTCCTCCCTATGCACTGCATGGGCGGTGTGTGCCCATGTAATTTGCCCATCGGGAGCCATCTACCTTATCTCCCTCTACTGCAGACCTCGCCAAGATATCACTCCAACAATAAATTATCTACGTATAGTCCTTGCTACACTTCCCAACAGCAAGATTATCCTTGGGGCAGATGTAAACTGCCACCCTCCTACATGGTACAGCCTGACCACTGGTCGCTCTGGGCGCCACAATGGGCAGCTTCTTGATTTTCTGGCCACTTCTCCCTTCCTGGTTCTTAACAAGCCCAATAACCTGCCTACCTATTCCAGCACTCTCTAGAAATCCACAATAGATATCTCCATAGCCACACAATCCATTTCCAGCAAAATTTCTGGGTGGCAGGTCAATGAAGCCTGGACCACCTCAGATCACAGGGCTATTACATTTCAACTCACAAGATCCATTGATCCAACTCCACCACCTCACTACAATATTAGTCGCTATGCCATTAACAAGGCCAATTGGGATATATTTTGCTCCACGCTGCAGGCCATGATCTAGGACCACAACTCTTCTGATCTTCCAGCACTGGACCCCAACCAATATCAAAAGCTCACAACAGAAATCGTCATCCAGGCCTGCAATCAATCAATTAGAAAGAAAAGACCAATGCCTAATGCTGTCCCATGGTGGTCCCCAGAGCTGGAGCACCTTCGCCGAATTGTGCACTCCAAAAGAAAAGCCTTTCAGAGAGCTCGGACCTTTTGGCCCCCAAATGAGATCAATACCCTCCGTGAAGAATATCGAAGAGTCAGAAACGACTGCACCTCCATTATAAGGCAGCGTAAAAGATCATCTTGGGAACAACTCGTGAAAACGACTGGCAATACTGAACCCTGAGGGGTGGTGTACCACATCACCACCAACAAGCTCCCCAGGGGCGTAGTTATCCAATCTGCTCTCACACCACAGCGCACTATGACTACATCGTGGGAGCAATCTATGGCCAATATTCTTGACACTTTTTGGCACAGATACTGATCCTCTGACAGTACAACAGCAAGAAATATGGCAGGCAAACAACACCTACTTCAACAAAGCTGTAGACCAATTTACCGCCGATGAACTGCAGCAGGCTCTTACCAAAATGAAGGAGAGGAAATGTAAGGGACCAGACCTCATTGAACCCGAAGTACTTAAAAAGACCGCCCAAATCAACACCCAATTTCTACTCGACCTCTTCAATAAGTGCTTGTCCCATGGATCTTTCCCAGAAGAATGGAAAAAACGCCAATGTAAAACTGATCATAAAAAATCCGTCTAAACCGCTCCAACAACCAGAGTCATATCGACCCATTGCCCTTTTATCCATGGTCAGTAAACTGTTTGAACGACTACTCCTAGTAGGGCTCCAAGACCATTACACCGAAGCTGGGCTCCAGTCCAACTTCCAGTTTGGATTTCGACCTGGGCGTTGCACAGAAGACGCACTACAAAGGATCATCTCTGCAGTCTCAACTTCTACCTTCAAATACTACCTACTAATAGCAATAGATTTCGCAGGAGCCTTTGACAGGCTCTGGTGAGCAAGTATTCTTCGCAGACAAGCAAGCAAATATTCCATTAAATTTATACAAATGCATCGAAAACTACTTGTCAAATAGGAAAATTACAATCTCCTCAACGTACCGAAGAATCACCAGGTCTATCTACAGAGATTGCCCCCAGGGTTCAGTCCTTGGTCCGTTTCTGTGGAACATTGTCCTGGATGAGCTCCTTGGACTGGACCTAGGTCCTGTAGCTATACAAGCCTTTGCTGATGATGTGACCATCTCGATTGAGGCTGACAGCAGAGCTTCTCTTGAAGCCCGAGGAAACCAGGCACTTCAAATCCTTCAGAACTGGACAGCCCTACACAAACTAAGACTCTCACCGCAAAAGACAATCCATTCTCCTGAAGGGATCACTGCAGCTTACTAGAAACCCCACTATAAAATTCAAGGCCAAACCATCAAGCTAGTTTCTATGTTAAAACTACTGGGAATAGTACTTGACCCTAAGCTCACTTTCTCTCTGCACCTTGCACTCCTCCACGCGAAAGTGAGAAACTACACTGCTCTCATTGCACGGGTGAGTCGTCGTGATTGGTATTGAACCGACGCACCCTTCAGGTTCTGTACAAATCAATCTTCCTTCCCTTCATAACGTATGGCTCAGGGGTCTGGTTTCGCAGGGAACCTCTTTACAACAACAAACGTAAACTGGGAACCAACCAGCGCACTATCCTTCTTACTATTACAAGGGCATGCTGCACAGTTAGCAACCCAGCCCTTCAGGTTCTTGCGGGCGTCCTTCCGCTTGATCTGGAGGTTATTCGCAGGGGCCTCCACTACTGTCTATCCAGGAGTATACCAGTAACTATCCTTGGACACTCCATCAATAAACTGAATGAAATCAGTCAGGAAAAGAAACAAATTGCCATCCTACTACTTCAGACCTGGTAGGACAGATGGACTACTACCGACAAGGGACCAATCACGAAGAAATTTATACCTTATGTAAATGCCATATTTCCCAAATCTCCAAATTGGTTTTCTCCTGGTCTTTATACCACCTACCTCATTACTGAACACGGATCAATAAACCATAAACTAACATCCATGGGAATCATTGACAACCCCTACTGTGCATGTTTTGAAAGAGAAGACTGGCACCATCTAATATATATCTGTCAACACTATGAGGACCTCCGTAGCATCCTGTTTACTCGTATACAAGATAACCCTCAAGGAAATGAACACTTATTCATCACAGAAGAAAACTACTACTAGGAGTTTATCAAGTTTGCACAAGCCCTCTTCACAAGACGGAGCACCTTATTGCCAACACAAAATAGGAACAACTCAAACATCTGATCCTTACCTAACTGGCCAACCAATCTTAACCTGGACAGTATCAACTGGCGTATGGGCCACCTCATCCCTCAGTGGCAACTTACACGCAGCTCTGTTGCTGTGTCTTATTTATCGTCCGTCCCGGGTTACCCTTTCAACTGATGTCGCTTATTGCTCCATTGATAACCTGGATGATGCCTTCGTCTACATCCTCCTCAGTACTTCCCCGACTCTACCTTTTTTTTTTTTTTTGTCTCCGTCCAGGAAGCTCTGGCGACCGTGGCAGAGACAAGCCAGAGAATAATGGGCAGACTGGCTACCTCCTAGTGGTGGGTGTGCGGGCAACGAGGAGTCCCACCAGGGGCCCTGCGACCAAATGCCAGGACACCCGACAGAACCTAACGCAATATATCATATACAACACACAACACTTTTCTGGCATTTACAGTAGTACTGTATTCCTTCACAGCGAACATATGGCGCAGATGTGGGAAACCACAGGTGGCGCCTGACCCTATACTATGCACACTATGTCCACAGTGGCAGAGATGGGTGTGACTCAAACCGAAACTGGAGAGTTTTGCTCTTATTGTGCCGTGTCCCGTGAGTAGGTAAGATGTCAGCAGTCCAGGTGAAAACCAGTTTGGGCTTTTGGGAAATACTAGTTGATTATCCGGTATGAATCTTCGGATGACTTCTCCTGTCCAGTGGGTTTGCCAGGCCTGCTGTAGTTGGGTGAGAAGGCGTTTTTTCTCGAGTTTACAATCGTTCGCCGGATCAGTTGTGTAGTCTAGGCAGGCGATTGCTCTGCCTTTGGACAGTTGATAAAGCAACCCACAGCGGACTATCTCCAGGTCCAGGGGGAGAGGGCCCAAGAGGATCTGGAGGGCATGGGTGTTTACAGTACAGCAGGCTCTCGAGATTGTCAGTAGGACTGAACGTTGAATGGTCTCTAGCTTCCTTTTGTTTATTGCTGTTACCGCCTTGTGGAACCAGACTCCTGATGCGCATGTTATTGCTGGTAGTAGTAGTGGCATGTGAAGCAAGTAAGCAAATGTATGAGCTTATGCAGCATCAGCCAAAAAAAAAAAAAAAAAAAAATTACAAAACAATCCCCTCTAATGGCAGTCTTCTGGTAAGAAGACTGCCTTATAGAAGAGGGCTAGGGTCCTCTTCTTAAGCCCCCAGTCGCGACGAATGACTCTAGCTATTAGTGCGGAGTATTTTTTTGATTTTGCTTCGGAGATAAGTAAGATGACAGATTTTTATCCAGCAGAATACCAAGATATTTAAGTTCAGGGGAAAGCTTAATTGTTGTTTCCTGAATCTTTATCTGGGAAGGCCTTCTGATATTGAGAGAACCTTTAAGTAAGATGGAGCAGGTTTTTGTTGGGTATATCTTTAAGTGGTTTTGGGTGGTCCAGTCTTGTAGGATATTTATAGCACGGTTTGCAGAGATCTCTAGTTGAGCTCTACAGTCTGCCGCCAGCATCAGGATCAAGTCATCTGCGTAGGCCTGTGACCTCACATCACCAAGGTCCAGGTTTAGAAAGCTGTCGACACCACGTTCCAGAGAAGTGGGCCAAGTACTGAGCCCTGTGGGCATCCTCTATAGACTGATCGCGTGACAGCAGTACGGAGCACTGACAGTTACTGTTCTGTTTGCGAGATAGGTTTTTCTACAGTTGTACAAATTAGATGGTAGTTTTGCTTTCCGGAATCTGCCGAGGACGTTTGGCCACCAGAGAGTCAAAGGCCCCGGCAAAATCCAATGAAATGACAAGGAAGTACAATTGTATTTATGGCTGGTAGTGGTAGCTGCTTTGACGATATTCTCTAAGGCGTCCACCGTGAAGTATCTCCTTCTGAGCAGTATTGGTTTTCAGAGTGAAGGCCAGCCTTGGATTAGCTTGGTGTGTGGGGATAGCAGCTCCCAGAATAAAAAAATAAGCGCTCGCCACCAAATTTTAAATTGATGGAATTTTCAATGATTTTCGCATTTCATGTAATTATAAGTAAAATGTAAAACCGTTCAAATTAGACTACTCACGTTATGAAGAAAGCTTTTATTGCGCAATATGACATATTACAGACACAAATTATAAAAGTTTAATATTAGAAAACAGCAGTAAATTATAAAGGAAACAAATTAAATCTTAGAATTAATTAATAAAATCCATAGAAAATATGGAAACTCAGATTAAAATATCAATAAGAAACATAAAAAGGGTTCTTGGAATTGGTTAATTTAAGTGAATAATGGCTAACAACAATGTTATTATTATTTGTGAAGAAAAGCAAAGCATTTTGCCTCAAATAAAGAAATTTTTCAGATAACTCGACTATTAAGTTTGGTACGCAAAACTACAACTCATGTGAACACTGAAAACAAATGCATGTGAAGAGACATTTATTTAAAATGGAGTTTCCTATGATGAGACAAGTTACATTCATGAGAATGCTTTGCTGCACGTTGCACATGTGAAGGGTTTTTCTCTGGTGTGGACTCTTATGTGCCCAGTTGGGTGTGTGAATACTGTGAAAATGTTTTCCGGCAAAATTTACCAGAAAAGGGCTTCTCACCCGTGTGAATTCGGTTGTGGCGCACCCAATTCGCTTGTGCTGAAAACGTCTTATCAGAGAATTCACACCAATACGGCTTTTCCTTCTAATGCGATCTCTTGTGTCGTTTTAAAATTGATGATGTACGAAATGTTTTTGTGCAGGTGTCACAGGAAAAGGACCTTTCCCTAGTGTGGATCTTTC
Source organism: Mastigoproctus giganteus (assembly GCF_048544385.1). Taxonomy (NCBI): domain Eukaryota; kingdom Metazoa; phylum Arthropoda; class Arachnida; order Uropygi; family Thelyphonidae; genus Mastigoproctus; species Mastigoproctus giganteus. Next base: position 24,583,019 of record NC_143575.1, read on the forward strand.
CCTAGTCTGTGCTCTGTTAGACTTGATGAGCTTGATAATAATTTATCACAATATCCGCACGGGAAAGGCTTCTCTTTGGTGTGAACTCTGAGATGTTTTAAAAGTGATGAATTAAGTGAGAATTTTCGATCACAAATATCACACTGAAAAGGTCTCTCACCAGAGTGAATCCTCATGTGGCGTAGAAAGGTTTGCTTTACTGAAAATCTTTTATCACAACTGTCACAAGAAAAAGGCTTGTCACCAGAGTGAATCCTCATGTGCGCTACAAGGGTTATCTTTTGTGAAAATCTTTTATCACAAATGTCACAACAAAATGGCTTTTCCCCAGTGTGGATTCTTTTGTGCACAATGAGATTGGATGACTGGCTGAATGTCTTCTCGCAAGTTTCGCAAGTGAAACGCCTCTTATTGCTGTGAACATCCTCATGGCGGTGAAGGAGTCTTGATGTACGAAATGCTTTGTCGCAAGTTGCACATCTGAAGCTTTTCTGGCCAGAATGAATTTTCCTGTGCTGACGAAGAGATGACACCTTTGAAAATATCTTGTCGCACAGATTGCAGATGAGATGAGTCCCTTTGTTATCAGTCATCGTAGCAATCAAAGGCGTTCCTATTTATTCACCTGAGAAAAGATCAAACCTTTTTACAAAATCTGACAGAAAACTGTAAATCAATTGATAATTACAATTTCTAAATATTGTTCATAATAGGCAACATCCAAAAGGTCTATGTCGTCGCAGGAATCCACGGGAGTTGAGCTCCGTATTTTCGGAAAATAAGTCGGGGCGTTACAGTCAAAGGTCTCATAACAGTCAGCGACCTCCAAAAGGTCTATGTCGTCGCAGGAAACCCACGGGTTACAACATGAACGTTTATCATAAGAGGCACCAGACACAAGCACAAACTGTAGCTACACAACATTGTAAGGATAGAAAAACGTGAGAGTAGCATGAAGAAACCACCACAAAACTAGCTCTTTTAAACTTAAGCAGATTCAAATGTTAACCCAATACAACCAATCAGATTGGTAGGGAAAGCTGAAAATTTAACCAATGAGGTGCGTTCACGAACGTGTGTGTGTGTGTGTGTGTGTGTGTGTGTGTGTGTGTGTGTGTGTGTGTGTGTGTGTGCGCGCGCGTACGTACATACTGGATTCATCGTATATAATACTATTGCTAAAAGCAACTTATTAGTTAACGTGTTCCTTTTTACATAATTTTGTTAATACACATTTCGTTGGATCTGTTAACTGCATAGATTTAGAACCTATTTTTCTGATCTAATTTTAAAACTTCATAAATGAACGTTCTGTTATGGTAATAGAAATGAGAAAATACAGATATATACAGCTAAAAATTAACAGATTTTCGAATTTTCACAATCTATTTGTAGGTGTCAAATGTATATTTTAGCCGTTAGGGGATAACACAGCCTGGATCTTCACAAAGTTTACGAAAGGTAGCCTTTATTTGTCCATAAGATCTTCACTGAAAATGGGAAAGTTTGAGAAAAGCACATCTCACCTTTAGATATTTTGCGTGTCCAACCGGAAAATTTGTCCAGTTATATTCTTTTCAATTGCTAGAATTTGTACGAAATCGAACTTTTTGAGACAGTTTCTCTTTCGAGATAGGCACAGAATTGCCGTTGTCCCTAAACGATTTCGTCCACCTTTCAATTCAACCCTCAAGTTTTTATGCATCCCAACTCAAAAATTACGCAAAACGACTGTAAAACGGTTCTCACCGACTCGTTGGCATTACTGAAACTAGGAAAAATAAATATCATAAAGATACATGGACTGGTAGTTTAAAATGAACACTCGTTGACTAGCTGATGGGGGAAGAAGTAACATTCAATCTCAGCAACTGCGAATGGATCCTTTTGGATCTGAAACAGTAAAAAGCTGAGATTTTAAATAAATTTTCACTTATCCTTCAACACTGTAACCTTTTCACAACAAACGTGAAAAAATAAACCTAAAAATCTTAATTTTAAGCATTTTCCGTATACTATAAGATAAATTTGAACCTGAGGAGCGAATTCAAATCATAAAATTCGAACGAGTTTACTCGTTGACATGAAAAAAAAAACCTGAACCTATGTACAAGGAATTAATGGACCCTTTAAAATTAGATAACATTGTCAGAAATTGAGAAAATAATCGGCTTTTTCCCATGTACCCAAGGGATGTGTCTGTCAGATAAATTTGCTTACACATCACGACACTTTTTTGCTGTCAAAACATGAAATTCATTCATCACAGTAAAAAGCTGGGTGGAAATACACAAAATACTGTTAAGAGACAGAAATATAAGAAAATTAAGTAAAAATATCTTAAATAATATAGCTTTAAGGACATAAAAGGAAGGAAGAAGGGCATTACGCATTCTTCCTTCGATCCCTCGAAGGAAGAATGCGTACATGTAAATCATCAAGGATTTTAGAACAGACTGGACAGTTCTGTTGCAGTTAAAATAAGGAGAGAACGTTAAATGTATAACGTTTAGTGTAATAATAATGAGAAAGATGAATAAGATTAGTGCAGGTAAGAATGTTAATAAATAGCGTGAATGTGCTATAAGATCGTTTCACATGAATCGTATGTGGGAAGGAAGAATATTTGTTAATAAATGTGCAGAAGGGTGTTTGAGGGGAATTGTAAATAAGAAGAGAGAATATTTGTTAATAATATTAAATGTGCCACAAGAACATTTTAAGTGAATTACATGTAAGAGTGAAAATACGTTAGGAATGGTAAATATACCTTAGGGCTTAGGATGAACTACACGTCAGAAGAAATGTATTTTTTAGTAAAGGTAAATGTGCTAGGAGAGTACACTGAATAAGTAATTAATGGAAGGGGTCCTGAGGACGGGTAGGGTTGAAGTATTTTAAAAATTGAGTTGTAGCGTATGTGCGCGTAGCTATGAAGACTGCCTAATCTTGTGCTCGTCAAGTTTACAGTGATTACATGTATTTATTTCGCGAGTTACACTAGTTTTTTTGTTTAGTGACCTGCCTAGTGGTAATACTGTGCATCCTGTGGAAAATCATTACTCTAACATTTTAGGTAATTATGATTTTTGCATGATCTGTTTCTATCCATATATTCACATTTGCCAGCGTTGCTTGTCTCCGAGGCCTGAATTCAAACTTCACTTCTGTAGGGTTACTCTGTTGCTGACCACTGTCCGCTTCGGGCTATATCACAAGGTCAAGCAGTTCCTCTGCGGTGGGAGCTCTCCGGCAGTTGACCGCTTGTAAGGTGCGACTTTTATAACTCTGACCTACTTATGCATCTGTTTAGCTTAAGAGATTGCATGTTGAAAGCGAGCTAGAAGGAACTTAGCAAACTAACTCTGACTATTTTTGTCTACTTCTGTCTGGCAATCAAGTATACGATAAGATGACCGCTTTTGCTGGAACCCCTCATCAGCAGGTCTCAGATGGCCCAGCTGCACTTTCAAAACTTACTTAATTTGTGCATCTCCGGAATTTAGCCTACACTTCAAGCTAGTAAGCTGCCCAATTGCAGCAAGACTTTGTTGCTCCCTGCCTTTTCACCTACCCGATTACTGCCTTTCTCGACGTGCCATCCGCCCCCTTTTTCAGCTCAGATCCTTCGATTATAATTCAGCTGTATACAATGAAGGATAGAACGGGCGTTCAGCAAAAGACCTGTGCCGAATGTGGGTTCAAACCCGAGGCTCCGGCATTACTTTGTGTTACGTGTCGTAGAATCTTCTGTCGTGATTGCCAGCCACCTAAAGCTAAAAGGCTGAACAAACAACGGAGAAGAAAATGGACCTGCTACCTTTGCGCAAGTAACCCAAAAAGCGCGGACACTTCGAAGGAAGAGATATCCACTATCACTCTTGCAGAAGAAACCCCATCCAACCCCCCTGGCTTTCTTGATGTGCACAGTTCGATTGATGGTAGTATTGTGTCGTCTGCGTTGAGAACACTTGGAGATTCAAACTTATGCTTTGGGAAAGAGGTTGCATTTCGGATAGGGAGTTTGATACCGCTCCTGCCGCCTCCGCAAAGGACTTGCAAGTTAATAGCCCCTTTGATAGTTTGTCAATTAAAAGCGCTCTAAGGGACAACACGTCCATACTCAATGCCCTCCCTGAAAGATTTAAGAACACTTTCGGGGAGATTCTGTCCCCAATAATCGACTCTCTTGCCTTCCTTAATGACGAAAATAGAAAACTCAGAGCCCAAAATACGGAAATTCTCGACCAAGTGCTCGTAATGAATGAACAACTCGGGGATCTCAAAATCTTTATAAGTGAATGCTGTTTTCCCTCTAGTCATACGACAGTGATGGACCATCTGGAACCTCAGGAGCATTCACAGGATGCAGATGATGCACTTCCAAGACCTCCAACTCAAACTGAGCACGTCCAGCAAAGAACAAGAGATCTCCAAAATCTGCAAAGTTAGCCTCTTTTTGCAGACAGAACAACTGAACAGATCGTAGCCCCGCCCGTGATGTTGAACCCTTTGGGTACTCATCCCCCTTACACCGCTCTCCATCAGCGCGATCCGACCTTCGAGGCTGACAGACCTTTTATCCAGGACAAGTGTGTGATTCCTGGTGAATCTAATCTGCACCAAACTTGCAAAAGACGTCAGGAGAAGCCTGGTGGCCAGGCTCATCACTGTTACAACAGGATAGAGATGAAAAAAACCCCACGCCTAAACAGGGAGGAGCGGATCTATGCGCAAGCAGATCCTTTCTGTCTCTCTGATCAATTTAACTATCATGCGCAATTTACCAGGCATAACCCACAAATGGCTTGCGCTCAAAGTGTTTTGACTGTGAAAACACAAGGTAACAGAATTCCATGCGAGGAGCCTAATATGTCGGTTCCTACTGAACCTACCTCGGTCCCTCTGTCGCGGAGACTTGAGGAAATATATAATATTTTTGCTGTCCAGACCCGAGAGAGAATTCTTGTTTCCAGACTGGGACCAGCAACAAAAGCGGAAAATATCAGCGCACTCTTTACCCAAGAACATGGGATCAACTTAGATGCAAAAGCTATCAAAACTAGACACCCGACCTATTCTTCCTTTATCATCTCCTGCCCTGCGAATGCAAAGCATATCATCTTAGATTCTAGTTGCTGGCCGGTAGGCACCCTTATAAAGCCGTTCCAAGAGAGGAGCAGATCGATCGCTTACAGCGGATCCAGGCGAGATAAACAGCCATAGCTACAAAAGGATGACTTGCTACCAGGTTCACACGAAGGAGAGATTCTTTGGTTAATGCAGAATGTACGCAGCCTAAAAAACAAGCTTCGTTGTCTCCAGACCATCCTATTGCTTAATGAGTTTGATGTCATCTGCCTTACAGAAACATGGTTAACGGCGGATAGACAGCTTGATCTTGCCCATTTTAACACCCCTTACAAACACATTGGGAATCACAGGATTAACGGGCGAGGCAGAGGTGTTGAAATAATGTTCAACGATCGATTCCAGCCAATAAGGACACAAGTGAGCCAGTCTAACAACTTTGAGGTAGTCTCCCTGACGCTGAGGAGTCCTCTTCTTCAAATCCAATGATGCCTGGTTTGCCTTCCTCCAGACCACAATGAAGACTCTAGAGCTGAGCTGCTCACGTGGTTAGCAACCAACTTAGTGCCTAAAATTCCAACTGTTGTAGCAGGTGATTTTAACTTGCCACTGCCCAGGCATGGGAATGCACTTGAGGGCCTTGAGGTCACTCTTCGTGCCTTTAACCTTACACGGTTAGTGACGCAACCAACTAGAGCGTGTCAAGCGCTGGACCTAATCTTCCACAACTTGCAAGATATCAAACTCCTACCTAGCAACTTTCGATTCCAATCTGATCACTCGCCAATTGCATGTAAACTATCCTTACCGAGCAACTCCCTTGGGTTACCTGACGAGTACTCCGCTGAATTGCCTAGGATAGCCTTCTCTACCAAATATCTGAAGCCAGAGATCATTCTCCAACGCTTGATTGGGTTTGACTGGGGGCCGTCTCTATTCTGAGCCGTTGGAGGATGCCGTTATGCTCTTGTCGGAACAACTGAAGTTAATTGCACTACATGGTGCAGCCAGAATCACCAGGATTGTTAACAGGTCGAATCGGGGTTTCAATAAGGAAACTAAGATGGCTTTCATCAAGAAGCAGAAGGCCTACCAGAAATGGCAGAAAACTAAACTTCCCTCAGACCGTTCCATCTTTAAGAAAGAAAGAGCTTGCTTCTTGAAAAAGAAAAGGCAGGTCCTTAACTAAGCTGTTCTCAATAGGTTGAAGAGTGGTAGAAGGATCCTTTCACATCATCATCATCTAGCCATTGACAAAAAGCTTGTCCAGGAATGGGCACAGTGCAACATAGTGCAGGCAGATTTGCCTGACTCTGATTCCTCTCTCTCTCAGGAGGACTGGTTACCTAGGGCACACTTGTCTGAAATAGAAATAACTAGAGAGACCCTAATTGATGTCATCAATAAACTACCCAACAAAGCCACTGTAGGTCCAGATGGTTTCCCACTCTTTATTATCAAAATTTGCAGCCCATATATAATCGACCTTCTCCTTCACCTTTTCCGACAAATTCTGCAATCTGGAACAGTTCCTTCAATTTGGAAAACCTACCATGTTAAGCCCATTTCAAAGATCAAGAAACCCAAATCTCCTAAAGACCTGCGACCAATATCCATCAGTTGTTCTTTACTCAAAATTTTTGAAAAAGTAATTCAACCAACAATTGCCCAGCATTGCTTTGCACACAGGCCCGAGTACCTGCATACCGTTCTACGAAGGAGATCGACAACTACCAATCTTCTTGATACCCTCTTCAGAATTCAGCGCACCCTTAACAACAAATCACAGATTGATATCATATTCCTCGACATAAAATCGGCTTATGACAGAATACACCTCCCAGCTCTTTTTACCATTCTGAAACACTACTTCGGCCTGGCAGATACCTTACTTCAAATTTTGAAGTCTATTTTACTTCCTAGACATCTGTCTGTGACCCACAATGACTTTCAAGTAACTATTGACGTCTCAAGAGGCATTCCACAAGGAAGTGTACTGTCAGCTATCCTGTTTGCAGCAGTTTTGGAGCCTTTCCTTGCTCAGAATCCGAACTTTGTCTCTTATGCCGACGATCTGAAGTTCTACGTGAGCTCAGATCTTAGTCATCAGATTCAACATCAGATTCAACAAGCTTCTAGGCAGATATTAAGCTTGGAAAGTTATCTTGCCACAATTGGGCTGCATCTGAGCCCTTCCAAATCAGCGCAACTGACGATAACCAAGAAGAAAGTCAAAAATGATATCCAAATCTTTGTTAGTGGGGAACCGGTGCAAAAGGTGACCTCTCATACTGATCTTGGCCTCACCTGGGATGTTGGACTCACTTTTCAGCCTCACTTTGCCAGGATGAGGCAGAAGACGTACGCTGCTTGTTCGGCACATCCTGAGGTGTATTTCGCCGATTCCTCTCTATGCTTCAGAAATTTGGTCATCTGCCCCTGCCTCATACCTTCAGAAGTATCTCAGTTTAGAGTACTGGTTGCTTAGATGGATGAACAGGGTGGTAGGCCACCCCCTAACTATCTCCAGATCTATCCTACAAGCAAATCTGGGCACCACTCCCTGGAGACATATCATCATGACAAAAAATGTCTTCACGCTCGCACGGCTTCTAACGAGGCGAATTGATGCTCCATCGGTATCCACATTAATCTCTGGCCCGAGGAGGGCAAGGGGAGAGCACCCCGACTCCTGTCTCCCTCTACGTCTTATGCTGTCAAACATTGATTCCCTGAGGAACATGTTTCCAGCCAATTGTCTTCGGATCTTCAATAAATTTAGGATCCACCCTGATAGGTTCTGTGAAGACAAGCCCTACAGGAAGGAAATCCTGAAGAACTGCTACCAGATTATGAAATTATAATACTGACCTGCTCCTGGATATGACAGACTGTTGTTGTTTTTTTTTTTTTTTTGTATATTACTGTATATCTTGTATATTATTGTATATTTAATCCTGTAAATGTCTCGGGTCGAGCACGCATGTACTCTTGTTTATTGTGCATGTGTTCCTCGCACCTTAGTCTGTAAATATTCACACCCTTCTGGCACAGAGCCGTCCCAGGGTGACCCAAGGTTTCTTGGGAAATAAACTGATTTAATAAATAAATAAATAAATAAATAAGAGATGAATTTGTGGAAGAAAAAGGGCACGCATGAGACCGACGAACTCAGAGAAGTTGTAAACAAAAGCCCTCAATGCACGTGCGATGTGTGCACTGCACACGGGCTCCGAGCGCCATAGGGACTCTAGACGTACACTAGGGTTTCATGCAAGACGAACTATACGAAATTGATGCAGATAATTATCAAACACGAAATATTAGATCAAAATGAAGTGGATAATGAGAATGTTAACTTCTGCAAAAACAAGAAAGGTGCAATTTTTGTAAAATTTTGTATTTTGTTAAATTTGTTCTGCTGCGTTTTTCTTACGTTTAGCAATACTTTAAACTTTATGGTTCTATGATGTTAATTTTCAAGTAATTTAATAAATAAATTAAGTACTGTTTATGCATTTGTAGTAAAAACGTAATTTTCATGTTTTTCCTTACACATTGGGACTAGTAGAAGAAAATGATGCAAAAAAGCAAGAACATGTAGTATCAGCCTGAAAAAAAACTTTCCGTTTCACCCATCCATTTGCTACAAAAGATTTTCAAGTACTTCCTTGAATTTATTTAAGATAGCAACTTCCACGACGCGAGATGGAAGTTGTTCCACTTCAGCCATCAACCATCCGCTGTCTAAACGAAAATTTCCGCACATCTGTTCTACAACTGTCTTTCCTCAATTGGAGATTCAAAAGCTTCAGTTCTGCTTCAATTCCGTACAGAATTCGTCATGTGTGAATGTAGATGCCAAATACTCATTTAATTTATCAGCTACATGAGCAGAATCATCAGCAGTCAAATCGATGATATCAAGTGGACCAATCTGATTCATCCCCTTCCTTCTACAGTTTACATAAGTAAAGAAATCTTTGCTGTTTTTCTTAGCATCCTTTGCCAAAGATTTCTCGTAATCTGCCTTTGCCTGCCTAACCTCCTTTGTGACTTGATTAGAGATGAGCTTATATCTGTCATAGGGTTCTCTGTCGCTTGATAATTTATACGCATCCCATGCATTTTTTTTCTCTGCCGCGAGTCTCATCAGTTCATCTGACATCCATTTACGTGAAGTATTCAAAATTTTTATTGTAGAATTGAGGGCTGGACCGCTTATTTTTTGCACACTCTCGCCAAATATCAGCAATCGATTATGCGAACCGAGAAGTTTTTGCAGCCAGTATTGTAGAAAACGTGATTATATACACTGCGTTATTCGCGCTTAATGAACCGGACAAGAAACGTTGTGTTGAATTCGTGTTGGGTGAGTGGCAGAAGGCAATGGCAACTTTCTTCTCACCATCGGCCTGCGATAGCAGAATAGAGGGCGTAGCAACACACTTTGTTGTAGATCAGCGGCTCCCAAATTACTGAGATCCGCGGACCTCTACATATAAACACATATTACCTGACACCCCTTTGGAAGGTTTGGGGGAACCCAGTTTGGGAAACGCTATCTTAGATGATTCTTTGCTGGGTCGAAATCATATCTGGGACATCTTGTACTGTGACCAAGCAGCGGTAACTTCGTATAATACGGTAGGCCTTATCACCGTCCTTCCCATATCTTGTGGAAAAGAACTGAGTTCGAATCCCATCAATGACGACAGGAATTTGAATGGGACTTTTTCACAAAGTGGCTGAGTTATTTGAAAATAAAAATAAAAATAAAATACAATAGTCAGATTGTTCGGTGAGAGAAATTCGCTAGAGAATAAACTTTGTAACAAAGCCAAAATTAGAGGCCGCTAGGGGGACGATTGTGTCCGGTTGTCTGTATGATGTGCTCCGTAAACTTTTCTGGTTTTGTGTGTTTTTTAATTAAAGTATTAAGTTCCTACTAGTGCCACCACATAAGGATAGGCCCTTGGATTGCCAGGTGCAAGTACTGTATTATTTGAACGGACAACAGATAAGTATTAAATGAATTTCTGCATGTTCATTCTGCTACTCCCTACATGCGCTTCAGCCATTATCTGGTAGTCAACTTATACATGTGTCCAACAGACACTTGACCTTGACCAGGCATTAGAGATTTGCCTATCCGCGCTGTTCTTCCCTCCCTACCTAGACCCCTGCTACCTGTGGATTTCACTGAAGGGCAACTAAGGCGACCGGCTGGTCACAGTGCCAATTGCTTGCTAAACCACAACTGTGGTGATATTAAATTATCTACTAACACTACAGTAACTGAATTCAATATGACAAATACTACCTCCTGTCAAAATTCTAGCGTCTGCACCATCTGTGGGACCAGCTCTGACCCCATTGTCCAATGTATTGAGTGCAAACAATTAATATGCAATGACTGTACCCATTCTGACCTGAAAAAATTAAATAAAAGTCGGCGGAAATCTTACTGTTGTGATAGATGTCGACTCAGAAATTCTCAGAAAAGCCCTATAACTGTTGCAACGCCCAACAGCACGGAACCTGTCACTTTCCTCCTCTTCCGCTAACAAAGTGGAAATGCCGTACTCTAGTACATTTGAGACAAATATCATGCCAATAGCTAGAAATACCGACTCTGAATCGTACATGGATGAAGCCTCTAATCCTTCTTTGTTGTCTTTGGGGTCGCATCAACTCACAGATGCATCAACTCAAACACAAATATCTGTGCTGTCGGAAGATCTCAGCGCTAACTCCTTCCCTACGGAAACTCTGAATCCAACCTTTTGTATTCTGCAATCAACTGAATTCCAGGAACTACTCTTTAACACTATGCAGAAAATCCTCATTCAAACTCAGCTAATCAGCGTACCTCATACTGCTGCCTCTGATATTCTCCTGGATTCTAATACACTCAATGAAGGAAACTGCGAGCTATCCAAGGAGATCTGTGGTATAAAAGCAATATTAACTAATCAACAGGCTGAAATTTCTGACATTAACGCCCAAATTAAAAATCTCACATCAGTTATGTCTTGCCACTTAAGGGAAGCTAGGAAAAATTCTGAACCTACTCTCGAAACTAATGGGCTCAAAGTGAATATGAATTCTTCATTAACTGACGATGCCCTCAGTATTGAGACCAGATCTTCACCTTCCACCTGCCTCAATACTTCTACTGCTGCAAATATTAATTTGCCCAAGCCTGCTAACACTCATGATTCAAGTCATTCATCAGAGCAATTTATTGCCAATCAGACGCTGTTAGATGATTCTTCTGATGTAAATAGAACCACTCCTACCACCTGCCCTCCTCTGCGGAACAGTTCTGTCTGTACCTCTATTTCACAAGCTCAGAGTCACCAAGCTGAATCCTCTTCAACATTAGTTAAGGCAACATATGCAAAAATAACTGCTGCTTCATCTAATGAGGTCTGCAAACCTGTCGGTAAATCTGCTGCCACAGTGAGTAAACCTGTTTCTGATTGCCAGTCTCTAATATCACACCAAAGATCAAAACAGAACAAACCGTCAGAAAATATCAAAGCCTCTTTATCTCAAGATACTTTCTCCAAGCTTCCAGCCATAACTCATCAAACACAGAATGTAACCACTGCAGAAAAATCTCAGTTACTCAAACACAAGTATAATATCGCAATTATTCCCACAAAAGACCGAATTTTTCTTTCTAGACTTGGACCCGCCACTAAATCTGAAGATCTTATCAACTTAATTAAAGAAGAATATGGTTTCGGAGTAGATGTCCGTTCTCTGAAGACACGATGTCTCGCCTACTCATCTTTTATAATAACATGCCTTCCATCACAAACAGAAAAAGTGCTGAATCTAAGATCCCTTTTATCAGGGGCTCTAGTAAAACGCTTCACGGACAGACCATCAAGGGAGTCCAAAATCTCTTCTCCACCTGCATAGCAATCAGATACCCTGCTATCTACACATACTACGTTCTCCTCTCGTCATAGAATCCCCAGATACCTACTGTTCAGTGTTTACCTTCAGAATTGCAGGAGTATAATTAGCAACCTAAACCACTTCAGAGCAATCCAAGGCTCACATATTTACGACATTTACCTGCTCACTGAAACCTGGCTCTCCATTGATATCGATGATCAGGAGATTATAGATGGACAATATACAATCCATAGAAAGGACAGAGGATCTCGTGGAGGCGGAGTAGCTATTATACATTCTAACCGTATACTCTGTGAAACTGCATCAAATTTCCCAAATATTGAATCAGTATACTGCCTTCTTCATCTTGGCAAGTTAAAAGTTTTAACAGTATTGCTTTATTTTCCACCTCCCTTAACTAATATAGACCTCCAGTACTTAAAAAGCTCGCTGGAATCTATCTTCCCACTAATTCAATCTGCTGACATAGCAATGGTTTTGGGTGACTTTAACTGTCAACTGGCCAATTTAGGATCTTCTTCTCCATCACTGCAGACTAGGGCTCTCTTTAATATGCTTCACAGCTATGGTCTGGAACAAATTTGCAACTTTCCAACCAGAGAAAATGCCTACCTCGACCTAATATTTTCCTCCACTCATATAGATGTTCACACCGACAACCCTATATTTCACTCGGATCATTCGCCAATTACTTTTGACATCACAGTGACTTCTCATAACTTCAAATGCAGCTCCCGTACTCCACGATGCAATTACAGAAGGGCTGACTGGCCTCTGCTCAACCTAGCTCTAAGAAACGTAGACAAGCAGCTCGCTGACGCTATGGATGACATCGATGTGCTCACCAGCAACCTGATTAACTGTGTCCATTCAGTTATATCCGACATTGTTCCTCAATCCCATCTTACCGCATGCTCTACCTACCCGCACTGGTACAATACTGAACTAATACATAAAATTAAATCCAAAGAATTCTACAGAAACAAGTATAAGCAAACAGGTGACAGTCAATACTATGATATATTCAGCCAACTCCGCAAAGAAGTGAAAACGCTCATATTAAACTCCTACAACATGTATACAGAGTCAATTCAGGATAGTCTGCTTACTCACAGAGATATCAAACCATTCTGGAATTTCATGAAGCATAAGAACATAACCAGTAGAAAGTTTCAACTCCGTAACGCAGATGGAATTCTCTTATCTGACGAAATCAGTATTGCTCAAGAGTTTGCCAAACACTTTTCTAGAATTCAAACAAATGATACATTGAGACCTGCCTCATTTCCTGACTTCACACCTGTTAAAGATGATATCCTCATTAACCTCATTATCACTGATGAAGATTTAAATTCGGCATTAAAAAGCATGAGAAATGACCATACTAGAGGCCCAGATGACATTCCAGGCTTATTTTGGAAAATGACTGTCCCTACATTGAAACCCCTCATATTGCGGATCTTCAACCTGTCTCTCAGGCTGGGGAAGTATCCTAAGCACTTTAAGCAGGTCAATATTGTTCCTATTTTCAAAAAAGGTGATAAAAACGACGTATGTGATTACAGACCCATAACCTTGCAAAACAGCCTGGCTAAACTCTTCGACACAGCAGTGCACAAACATCTCTTCGAATTCTTCAAGCCTTTCATCGATCAGAATCAACATGGTTTCTGCAGTGGCAAGTCAGTAGTCACAAATTTACTTCCTTTCTGGCAATACACCTCTGAAGCTCTTGATAACCACCTACAAGTTGATGCAGTCTACACAGACATATCTAAGGCATTTGATAAAGTCCCGCACGAACAACTTCTGGAAAAACTTAAGCTATATGGCATCCGTGACCCTTTGCTCTCATGGCTACGCAGCTATATTACGCATCGTTCCTTGAGCGTTATCATCGATCAAGTGAACTCAGACTGTTTTATACCACTAAGCGGAGTACCACAAGGCTCTCCCTTAGGTCCTCTTCTCTTCATTGTTTTCGTAAATGATCTTCCTTCTTTCATCAACACCTCCAATGTTCAAATTGCTCTCTACGCAGATGATCTTAAGATCTACTCAGCAGTAAAGGAGACTACCGATTCTCAACAGCTTCAATGTGCTCTCAATAAATTCTCTCTGTGGCTATCTCTAAATGGCTTGTCTGCTAACCCCTCGAAGTGCAAAGTAATCTCTTTCTCATCTTGCAGATCTCCACACCTAATGAATACGGAGTACAGTTAACTCTGTGATCATCGAAAGGTGTGACCAAGTTAACGACTTAGGGATTCTCTTTTCCAGCAGTGCTAAATTCGATGCCCATGTCCTTAAAATCACCAGCAAAGCATTCAAAACACTGGGATTCATCAAACGGAACACATACAAGTTCAAAAACTACAGATATGCGGTTATCCTCTACAAAACTATTGTTCTGCCAATCCTTGAATTCAGTTCACCCATCTGGAATCCTCACAGAAAGACTTTAACTAACAAAATTGAAGCAGTCCAAAAAACTTTGTCCGTTACCTTACATACCGCAATCCTCTATTCTATCACTCAGTGTATTATGAATCGCTGTGTGATTACTTTCATCTGAGGCCTCTGTGCACTAGAAGAGTTACTGCTGACATCGCCCTCCTAGCCAAAGTAATCACTGGAATTTACGAAGCATCTGATATCCTGAGTAAAATAAACTTCAATGCTCCTTGTAGACAAGTCAGGAAACTTACACCGTTTCGCCTTGACTCTGCCAACACGGACTTAATGAAGTTCAGTCCACTGAACAGAATCAGCAAATGACTCTCGCATTGACTTCTTTGACAACTCCCAATCACTGATGAACTTCATCCACAAGTTTGCCTCTTCTCTTAAACTGCAAAGTGACTAGCTCACATCTAATTATTGTAGTTTTTTATTTGTTATATTATTTTTCTATTCTCTAACGGATTAATTATTACTTGTTTTACCGGTAACTTAACTTAATACAATCCTCTTTTGTACATTTGCTTTTATTGTTTGAATTTATATCAATGTTTATCGTCCTGTTGGATATCATATTATTATGTTTATTGATCTGATCTCAGATACACTGTTAATGGTTACCTGTTGTGTATCTTGTTATTAATAAAATAAAAATAAATAAAAATAAATAAAATAAAACTGAGGAGCCGGTAGCATTGTTTTTCTCTCTGAACCACGGGTTTTCTTCCATCAAAACAACTTATTACCAACAAACTTATTTTTAGGCCACCCGAATAATTAAATTCATCTGCCGTGTTTTGTGTCAGCTATTGTGTTCTACGGTCGGTTTCTCTGTTTTGCTGGGAGAAAAACACCAGTATTTAGGGAGGGGGGGATACAACTAACTCAGCCAGAGTTTTGGAAAAGGCTCATTAAAGTTCCTCGCGTCATCGATGGAATTCGAACCCGGGCCTTTTTCCATCGGGTGTGGGAAGGACGGTGACGATTCCAGTGTGCTACCGAGAAGACAAGCTTATTTGCAACAGAAAACGCGTAATTTACAGACATATTATATACCGCCCAATACGTCCAAAGCTGTTGATGCACTAAAACAACTGGCGCCAAGTAATCTGTTAAATACTGTGAGTAGAATGTGCTGCTGGCTCGTGCCTTCATTGTGTTTCAGACGCATTTGCACACTACATCGGCCGGCCTTTCCAATGCACCAATATATGACTGTTTTTGATGTAGCGGTCAACTCCTTAGATTATTGGACTGCCCCTTCTCAAATGGCTGCTTAATGCGAGAACGGCGTGATTTGATAACACATCTGATAACAGAGTGTTAATTAAACAAGATCACGTGTTTAAGTGGGGATGATATTCTTCTAACCTTGCACATCAGAAATATTTCCTGCGACGCAGAAAAAGAAAATTTTATCACTGTGTTTACTGTAAATTCCTCCTAAAAATCAAACAATCTGTAAAATGTAATATCTCTTCTGCAATGAATTATAATTCCCACGTGTGTTGTGGTGCCCTAAAACCTCTTTCAAACTTACACCATTCCGAAAATGTTCCTTACACAGTCCACTCCAAGAAATAACTGCCTTTCTTCTGTGTTTATGTAAACCTTCTACGTTTGTTCTTAGGTAAAAGAGTCCCATCACATCGACTTCTCTCTCTCTCCTCACCCACCAACTCTCACACTGTTGGAGTTTCCAATAATTTTTGTATTTCACGTAATTATAAGCAAAATGTCGAACAGCTGAAATTAGAGGACTCACGTTATAAACAAACCTTTTATTACACAGTAACACTTATTACAGAAAATTTAATATTAGAAGATATCAGTAAATCATAAAGAAAACAAATGAAAACTTAGAAAAGTAATAAAATACATAAACAAGATGGAAAATGGACTAAAATATCAATAAAAGAGGAACGTTTTTGAAATGGTCTAAGTGAAGAATATAATTATTATTAGTTCACAATGAAAAGCAATTCAACTGATATAAAAACAAAAAGTTTTGTGATAAATGCGACATTATGTTAGGTGCAAAAACCACAATTCTTGTGAATGCTGAAAACAGATACATTTTGGAGGGACATTTATTCAGAATGGAGTTTCCTATGCCGGGACAAGTTGCTTTTATGGGAGAATGTTTTGCCACACGTTGCACATGAAAAGGGTTTTTCTCTAATGTGGACTCAATGTGCCTATTGAGATTTCCGGCAAATCTCACACGAAAAAGGCTTTTCACCCGTGTGGATTCTCCTGTGGTTCTCCCAGCATTCTCGTCGTGAAATGGTCATGTGACAGAATTCACATGAATACAGCTTCTCCTTAGAATGCACTCTCTTGTGTTTTCTTAAACATGCTGCATCACTAAATGTCTTTGTGCATTCGTCACAGGAAAACGGCTTTTCCCCAGTGTGGATCCGTCCGTGCTTCGTTAGATGTGATCCGGTCGAAAGTGATTTTCCACAATATCCGCACGTGAAAGGCTTCTCTTTGGTGTGACTTCTGAGATGCCTTAAAAGGGCTGAATTTTGGGAGAATTTTCGATCACAAATCTCACAATGATAAGGCTTCTCACCAGAGTGAATCCTCAAGTGCCGTACAAGGCTGTGCTTTTGTGAAAATATTTTACCACAAATATCACAAGAAAAAGGCTTTTCCCCAGTGTGGATTCTTTTGTGAACAATGAGAGTGGATGAACGGCTGAATTTCATACCACATGTTTCGCAAGTGAAAGGCCTCTTATTACTGTGAATATCCTCATGGCGGTGAAGATTCCATGATGTTCGAAATGCTTTGTCGCAAGTTGCACATCTGAAGATATTGTGGCCAGAATGAATTTTCTTGTGCTCACGAAGAGATGAAAGCTTTGTAAATGCCTTGTCGCAATGCTCGCAGATGAGATCACTCCCTTTGTTATCAGTCATCGAAGTAATCAATGGTGTTCCTAATTTTTATCTGAAAAAATCAAAACGTTTTTAATAAAACATGATAGAAAGTGTAAATTAATTGATAATTACAATTTCTGAATACAAGTATTCTTGATGATAGGTAAGAATAAATGGGCACTGGAACATCATGGAGTTCACTCATCTAAAGGAATATTAAATAATGCGATTGACTATTCATTCACTACTTCGTTATATACTCATCAAAAAAAAAAAAAAAAAAAAAATTATTTTGAGGCCACCCGAATAATTAAATTCATCTGCCGTGCTGTGTGTCATACGTCTGTTAATTGCGTGTGTTCTATGGTCGATTTATATGTTTTGCTGGACGAAAACCCCAGTTTCTGGGTGGAAAACCTTGCTATTTACGCCTGAGACCGACTAACTCAGCCACTGAGGGAAAAAAAGCCCATTAAAGTTCCTCGCGTCATCAACGGGATTCGAACCCATGCCTTTTCAACTTGGAGTGGGGAAGACGGTGACGATACCACTGTGCTACACACGCAGACGCTTCAAGTCCATACGAGAGAAAAGTCATTTCTGAAACGTTATAATTAGAATAGCATTAAATCAGCTGACCGGCACTTATAATTAGATATAATTGCAATATCGCCGTCCATAGAAACGTCACGTGTAGATGCAACGTGTTCGTTGTTTTTGAGCAACTGTCGAAATAAGAGGGTGAAGGATACTTCACGGTATAAAAACAACTACGTATGTTTCATGTACTGCGATGATAACGCCCTCGTGGTGGAACAGCGGTTAAACGGTATTTCCGAATTGAGTGCAACAATTCTGATTACAAATCTCATCAATGAGGCGATGAAATTTTAAGGGCTTTTTCGCAA
The DNA here is from genome assembly GCF_048544385.1 of Mastigoproctus giganteus. Taxonomy (NCBI): domain Eukaryota; kingdom Metazoa; phylum Arthropoda; class Arachnida; order Uropygi; family Thelyphonidae; genus Mastigoproctus; species Mastigoproctus giganteus. The sequence goes on from NC_143575.1 coordinate 24,601,299, forward strand.
CATTGAGAGTTACTCAATGTCGGGCACAGTTCCAGTTTTTTTTTTTTTTTTTTTTTTCAAAAGCTCGTGTTTTTGTCCCGCACACAGCGATACGACCAAAGAAATGCACAATAAAATAACGCCACATATCCTTACTTGCTGTGACACTTTACAGACTTCCACGAATCCTCGTCGGTGGCACAGTTGGTTGAATCGCTGCCATCCCCACACCGGTACGAAAGATATCAGTTCCAATCCCGTCAACCAAGGAAGAAATATTTGCGGGAGTGCAGTAGCACACGCTCTTTGAGTAGACTGGGGTTCAAGCCCTTGAATACTAAATACGATCGATCTGTCAACCCGCAGTGGGTTGGCAGACCAGCGTGGCAGATTAGGTCCCTTTCCCTCAGCATGAATTGTTGAGGAGGCTTTCATCCTGCACTAGGTTGATAATGGCTGCAGTTTACCTTTAACCTTTTTTACCTCACACGTGGCTGAGTCAGTGGTCTCAGACGACAGTAGCGTGGTTTTCATTCTGGGAACTGTTGGATTTTTCTTCCAGCAAAGAACAAATCGATCCCAGACCACAAGCAATGTCAGAGATTATATGGTGCAACGTGGACTAAGTCTCTGATTCCTCCAGACCCTTCAACAACAACCGTTTAATGATGGGTTGCCCTGCAATTTTTCTTTGGAAACTAACATTAAGCAAAGTAATTTTGTTAGCGAATATTAACAGAAATCACCTCTGCGTTTAATCAGCTTTCTTAAGTCAGTTCGTTTTTTTCGACATCTCTGAGATGTACAGCAGTTTTAATTTTTCTTAAGGTACTTATATATAAATAGCATTAACTAGTGTAAATTGTGTTCGTGTCCAACGTCATAACGATTTCTCACTTTCTTGTTTTCTTTCTTCTTGTATTCTTTCCATTCAACTTGCGCCATCACACAGGTGAGGTAGTTGGTGAGAGAAATTCTCAAGAGATTAAACCATGTAATAAAGCAAATATCAAATACTTTGGACAACCACTGAAATTATAATTCGGATTGACTTCTAACTTTTTTTCTATAAGTTATTTGTAAATGAATTGTATTTAATTAAATAATATCGATTTCGAAACACTGAAATTTGTAAGCTTCAACTGCTGCAGGCTTAAAGTTTTGTAAATAAAATTTTTTATTTCAAGAAATGCAAATCTTACCTGATATACGCAACAGGGAAATTCCTAAAATATTTTAAACGTGTTCTATCAAAACTCAAATGTTCATTTAAGAAAACGAACTCACGGCAAGCCGACAATTTTAACTTAGTCCTCAATTGTGCCCGAGAAAAATAAAAAATTGGAATAATACAACGAATATAATAAAACAAAAATAACGTAGTTTAGTCGGAAGACAGATGTGATTGGGATATTATTACAGGATTCATTATTAGCCATAATATATTTGTGTTGAATAAGCCTAATCAGCCATCCCCCTTTTGTGCAGAAATGGGAGAGTCCAATATAGTTATCACTTTGATGTCTTCTCGAATGCGTCGATGGATTCACAGTTAACGTGTGGAAACAGACTGGACATTCCAGTGACTACAGCGTGATATTTTTCTGCGAGGACAGACAAGATCAATTATCTGAATTTATTAGATTTTCTTTAAAAACTGTCGACTGGTCTGTGTTTGAGGAATCCGTTTCTCTTGATTTTACTACTGAAGTTCAACAAAGTTGGGACAAGAGTCTGATATTCCAGCCACACCTCCTGAACACGAAAACAAAAATGTATTCTGCTATGTGGGCAATCCGCCAGGAACTAATGAGGATGCACAATGCTGACTCTACTAAGTCACACCATGGAAACAACGAATTGTGGCAGCTAACCTCCTTGCACTGGCCAAACTAATTACAGGATAACTTGACGCCCTTTATATCAGTGACATAATAAAAACTCCTCCAATTGTCGGAAGGACAATTGGAGGAGCCTTGTGTCCTCCAATGGACACAAGGCTCCCGTTGAATATCAGTTTCAGCAACCCCAAAGCCTGAGACCCATGTTTCCAGGAAACACGGTTCATTTGAAAAACAGTCTAACCATCGCCCTCGATAAATTCTGCCAGCATCGCACTGACACGCCAGAAACTAATGGCCACATACATAAATCTACCGTTATGACTCTCAGGGACACCGGCAGAACGAATATGTGGACTGCTTCAACCAAGGACAGTAAAATATTTTATACAAGAGTGAGATTTATTAAAAGTAAAGCTTCTGATATAGCAATATGGGGCAGCAAAACATTACTAGTCACGAATATTATTTAGATGATGGGTCACTACTGGCTAGGGATTAAATTTAGACAAGGTCACAAGAGAGAGAAGTAACCAAAGAAATGACTAGTAGCAGAAGAGGTGTGCTTCAACTCAGAGCACATGGGAATAAACAATAACAACGGGACACAGGTAGCAGCTAGTGAGTACGTGTGAATAATTATGGCTCCGAAAGAACAATACAGCAAAGGACTGAGTTTGTCGGGACATTCCTTTGATCCGTGGCATCTGGAGACGAGACGGGTAGTAAATACGGGACAAATGCTGGAATTAGAGTTAAGACCGGCGTCTGGCTGTCGGTGATAGCCAGTTTTGGCATCTTAGGAAGTAAAGGTGTTAAAAAGTGAAACAGAAAGATGGCGGCGAACTTCAAAGCAGCAGACGGCCTGGGAAAGAAATATTGACATTAAAATGGAGGTTGAATCTAGCGGGGATGGACACAGCATGGGAAACCCACACTAGCGAATAGTCGGGATGTAAATTTAAATATTGAAGTACGAGTGGTTAAATTTCTGAGCGAAGGTGGGCCAACACAAAAGGGCGGTACACAAATTCGGAAAAGAAAAAGAGAGCGCACGCAGCCTAGAAGAACACACAGTTGAGATTTTGTTAGTGTTTGTTGAAAATGAGTTAAAAGTGAGACAGTTGAGAATTTGTCGGTGTTTGTGGAAATGGGTTAGTAAAAATACAGAGTTGAGCTTTTGACAGTTTTAGGGAAAGAATGAGTTGAGAGCCACTAAGTTGAGTTTTGTTGGTGTTTTGTGAAAATGAGTTAGAAAAGACACAGTTGAGTTTTCGACAATGTTAGTGGGAAAATGAGTAATAATTTGAGTAATAAAATGAGTAATAATTAGATAAGTCCTGTCCTGTCCTGTCAGCCAGTTAGGAAAGTTCTGAAGTTAAGATGGAGTAGTGAAGGGTTAGATAAGTTTAAGCGCAGTCAGTAAGTAAAGAAAAGTTAGTGAAGTTTCATAATAGAAGAGAACAGTCGAGTATTTTGTAGTTGGAAGGCAAGTTAGCTTTGATTTTTCCCAATTCCTTTGCATTCCACACTTTCTGCATCAATCTGTACCAAAGGTCTCAATTTTTCTCACCGTCTTGAGTTCCTATATCAAGTCTCCGATGTTCGCAGTCGTCTGGGCATGCGTCACACCCGAGGATTTCCGTTATCGAGTCACCAATGATATTATTTTGGTCCCCAGCAGAAGATACATTGAGGAAAGTCCGTCGGTTCGCGATTATTGCAGATGTAATCTCAAACTCGTCTTCACTAGACACTTCCACATTTCCTGGTTCATTCCCATCATTATCTCTCTCTCTCTCTTGGAGTTAAAATAAACAAAGAATTTTTTTATATCTACATCGGTCCAGTCGAGATATATCAGGTGAAGAACAACATCTTCCAAAAACTGCCTTTCATCCTGTGCATTTAATAGTGTACTTGTTCACTTTTTAGCATAAACTGCATATTTGTTCGGTTACTTCTGCTGATCCTGGGTTTTTCATTCTTTGTAAGCCAGACGTATGTTGTTGTTTGTTGCTTATTAAGATAGTTCATTTCCTGAAGGGAACAACAGAGAGTGGGCTACTGAAACTTTGCTAAAGCCTTTCCACCCAGCTGCACGTTTGGTATTATCTATTAAGGGGAGAGACAGCAGGGGGCATGATCTTGTAGTGATTTAATGTGGTCCGTTTCCTCGGTAGTAGGACATGTTGCATTTAAAGCGTACTGGAAAATGTCCGATTAGATATCGCTGTTTTAATCTCTAAAAATAAGAATTAACTGATTACTGTAGTCTCCTGCTGATACTTGTTTCAACAGCTGGAGGAGAGTGTCACCCACTGATGCCAAAAGTACTTGGTTTAAGACTCAACCAAATTAAGCCAAAAAGGGAGCACAAATATCAGCTCTTTACCAACTTCCACCACCTAGCGGCTCTTGTGCAGAAGCTATTTCTCGGACAGATTCTAATAGTGAAGTCATAGTCTAAGAAGACTATGCCTTCGGGAGTGCTCTCAGAATATGCGGGCATGTTCTCAGGCCCGTTACATGATGAAATGAATATATGTACCACAAATGATAAATGAATAAATTGGGAGAGATTTTGTTTGTTGTACAAAGAAAGGTTTTTCAGATGAAGTCACGGTCATCGTTCGAGAGAGAACAAGGGTAACCAATGAGCAAACTACGTCTTTAACAATCTCTTTTAAAAGCGGTCTTTTAAAAACAAATTAATAATAAATCTTATAAATCAAAAATGATGAAATTTAAAACTCAACTGGTTCACAGAGGACCACACAAAATTAAAATTAATCAAATACATTAGTAAAAGAAAATAAATATTTATGAATTTTGATGGACAATATAAAGTCAAGCTTCATCCTCATTTGAATGTATCTTGCGGAGAAAATTAAAAAAGTTCTCAGGAATGATGATTGCAATTTCAAGAGCGGTCTGTTGTCTTTCAAAAAAAAAAACGCTATTTTTATATACAGTAATAAAGCAGTGATCTTATTTTTGTCATATATGAAACAGCAGACTGGTTTCATAGGGGGCTAGCTCTTTAAGTTGGCCACCTTCCAAAGTGTGGGGAAGACTCTAAACTAAAGACAAGAATTCATACGGATAGAAATCAAAATGGGATTAATTTTCCAGATTCTGCTAATCACAGAAACTTCCATGAGGTCAAGACCTGGACTCTTGCCCTCAGTAAGACTACTGATGGCAGTCAATTTCGGCATTGGAAAATGGTTCCTCAGAAGGAGCGCCTTCAAACATGAGATGCTGAAGTCTAAAGTAATGTCCTGAAGAAGCAACTCATCCAGAATGGCATCAATAGACGCCGACCAAGTTAAGATTTCAGTGGTATTTGGTGCAAAAATTGAAGTCTGGGGAATGGATGGATGGACTTTAGAAGCAATAACCTTATATGGCAAACCCCAAGGATCAGATTTAATAGTGTTATCGAGAAGATGAGCCCAGGCCTGATTTTTCTCGTTCCGAATACTATTAAAATATCTGTTGTGAGCTGTTTTGTACAATTCAGCTAGCTTATTTACTTCAGTATGTGGTCTATTATTCCTTTTAGCTCTATTAAGGTTTCTCCTGCAGGCCCTAAGATCCCTCCTAAGAGAGGACAGACCACCTGGGAACAGAATAGATACGACGAGATTTTTTAGGAAAGCTAAGATCAGAGACCTCAGTAATTATGCCAGTTATTTTTTCCTCTAGAGAATTTGGATATGAATCAGGAAGATTAGAGATGAATTCGTCATTAACCGAATTTAGAAGATTGGAGTCAAAAATGCTCCAGTCAGAGCCATTGGTCTTGTATCATGGAAAATCATGATTGATGCGACTGGAAGAAGGCCTAACAGTGGTGACCAGGTCGAAAGTAATAGGGTGATGGTCACAGCTCGACCAAGAAGCGAACTCACCAATTAGATATACCATAGGTAAAAGCACGATTGGAGGGTGTGATGTCAATATAGGATTGACCCTGAAAACTAGAGAACGTTGAAGGAGGACCCTGGACATTATGGACGATTAAGTATTTTGCAACGATGAAATCTTCAAGGAGAGCGCCCTTAAAGCTAGAAGTAGGGCTACCCCATAGGGGAGAAGAAGCATTAGAATCTGTCATAATGATTAATGGAAGACCAGAGAGTTTAGTCAACAAAAGATCCATGTAATTCAGGAACGGCTCAATAGGTTGCGCATCTTGCGAACATTGCATATACAGTGAAACTGCATAAATCCTACCAAAGGAACCTTCCAGACAGGCGCAAGCGGCAAACCTGGAACAGAGACTATTGATCTTAGTGACTGTGATCAGAGGGTCCACGATGACCAGAGCAGCCCAAACCCTAGTCACCGCATTGCCTCCGACCCCAGAGGTATCAGGAATGGATTGAACTAACTGGGATTGAAATGGCAGGCCTTTAACTAAACCTTTATAGGAGTATGGCTCTTGGAGAGCCAGAACTGAAAATTTATGTAAGGAAATTAAGCTAAAAACATCATTAATAACAGATAAACTACGCTGACAATTCAGCTGAAAAATTTTTACACTAATATTTACATCTGTTGTAGGTGTACTAGTCATAAGACGTCCTGAGTCTCACTTAGTCTTGGGCTCTGGGGTATTCGGGACAAGAAACATCTTTATAAGAATGGTCAGCTTTGAGTTTACAAATTTTGCAGTTAGGGCAGACAATGGGGAAAGATCTGTCAGGGCCATCAGAAATCTGATGGACCTGACAGCCGCAGTGCCCGCAAGTGTACTCAGTCTACCTACAGTTTTTCGATGAGTGGCCATAGCCAAGGCACTTGAAACACCTAGAAGATATTATAAAATCTTTAATACCGTGGACCGACCACCCAATATAAATCCTACTGTTATTTTGCAAAAGAATACACCTGATAGGGCCAGGAACCTCTATCACCAGTGATAGCAGCCATTCTGTTTAGCGTTCATCTTAAATCTAAATTTAACAAGTTTCTTAAGATCTTAAAGAGAGTAATCCTTGCCAACAAAGTTCTGATCATGAAGATTCTGGATGAAATCTTCCTCAGTAGTATCCTTTCCGATGTCATAAATGACGATCATAGGGTTTAGTTTTCTCGGAGTGTCAAGAGAAAATTTAAGTTCTTTGAACTTCTGACACGCCTGTAGAGAAGCAAGATCAGCTTTAGAGGCAGTTTCAGTCATTATACCTCGATCCCGGACCGCCTTGATTTTAATCTTCCTAAACTCGTCCCTAAATTGAGTGGTAATCTCTTTCTTAACCTCCTCACTAGTTCTTAGATCGGAGGTCTCAGAAGCCCTAACAATGATAACGTCTTGAGGCTGTATTGATCTCTGAGATGATTGGGCCGAGGCCATAGAAGCCATGCTGGCATAGGTGTTAGAAGGCAGTGGAAGAGAGGCCGAGGGTGCACTAACAGAAGGAGCTGACCTCAAGGCACAAGCATCCAAGTACTTGTGTTCCAATACACTGAAAATCTTGGTAATTTCTATCACAGTAGACGCAGAGATATTAGGATCCGATTCCAGAATATGAGTTAACTGGTCTCTGAAACCACAGAGGGAGTGGATGAAGTTGAACCTCGATCAGTAGGAAACATTTCAGGGAATTCCTCCCTTACGTCGCTAATTTCTAAGATAGGATTCATGTCGACCCTTAACTCCTGCGAGCCAATAGATAGGTTTGGCGAGGAAGACAAAGTAGAGGCAGAGTCATACTCTTAGGCATCCGATGAGTCCATTTTGATTTATATCTCGGAGAGAAGTTAAACCATGTGAACCAAAATTGGTATATAGATGAAGATGGTTGAGAGCTATCTTCACACCAAATTTCAGACGAATCCGCCCCCTAGAAGCGCAGTTACTGGCCACACAAGGAGTTACCACTAGGGGCGCTGGAAAAATCTCCAAAAATAAGTAATTTTATTGAGTGCACACACTAAGTTTGAGCGTAATCCGCCTTATAGGGATGGAGATATAAGCAGTTGAAACAGCAATTTTTTTAGCCCAAACCAGCCCACAATAGAAATGGAAGGGCAGTTTGAGACTCACTTGAAGAAACAGCTGTAACACGTGCCCTAATGCACGAAACCACTCCATGCTTTTTGGAGGGGGGTCCCTAGGGCACCAGGAGTCTATGCACTAAATATCAAAATAATAGAAGCACTTTGACACAATATATACACAATTAAGTTTCTTTAGAGATTTCTTCTGCACCTAGATATATATATATATATATACAAGCAATGGCAGCCATAACTGTTGAGAATCACCATGGTAACACTAAGCACAATAATATATACAGGGTGTCTCAATAATATTGGTGCAAACGTTTAGGGGGATAGGTACCATCTAAAGGAATGTGAATCGCATAGGCACCCATAACCGGAAACTTCACGGGAAAGTAGGAGCAGAGGCACAAGAAGCAGAAATGACACAAGACACTAATTACTGGCAAACATTTATTTGACATAATATTAACAATGGAGTACCAGATGGATGCATTTCATGATGTTACAACAGATGCTCGAAGGTTCCACCATGAGACGCGATGACACAGACGCAGCATGGATTGGCGGACACGGTCGAACACACCAGGGGTTTCTTTGACAGTAGCAGCAGCGCAGACGAGATCCATTTCCGTCTCCACAGACGATTCATACACGATAGATCTGAGGACCCCCACAGAAAGAAATCAAGGCTCGATAAATCAGATGAGCGTGGTGGCCACTCAACGGGTCCACCACGTCGCATGGCCCTCAACGCAACGGGTCCACCACGGCCAATCCATCGACGCCCAAAACGCCTGTTCAAATGGTCATGAACACCTTCCATAATGGGCAGGCGCCCCATCATGTTGAAACCGAATGTTGCGTATTACATTTGCTGGAACACTATCAAGTAACTGGTAGAACTTGTTCAGGAAAGATCGATATTTAGCGGAGTTCATGCGGGGCAGTAACAGGTATGGGCCGACTAAACATTCACCGACCATACCTGCCCACATTTATTGCAAAGCGATGTTGTGTGTGACGCATGGGAACCCTCTGCTAATCCATACACTAGGTGCATGTCTGCCAGCTCACAGTTCGTATACCGATGCATGCTCTTCGTGCGGCGACTGCTGCTTGAATGAGTAAACCAGAAATTTTCCCTCTCGCGAACTGAAGAACAGCGCCGTGTACCGACTTATGGTAGCGTTTCCGGTTATGGGTTCCTATGCGATTCACATTCCTTTAGATGTTACCTACCTCCCCTAAACGTTTGTATCAATATTTTTCAGACACCCTGTATATATATTCAGACACTATATAGAGAGCAACCAATAATTTGGCCTAAAGATACACTAGTAATGTTAAGCTGCCATCTTCACATAAGATGGCAGCCACCACTAAAAACCGTTACTAACGTTAATCAATAGCGTTTACATAAAAGGCGCCTCCGTAGCCAGGTGGGAAGGAGCAGCAGTGCGTAGCACACGCTTCTTGATTAGACCGGGGTTCGAGCCCATCACCACCAAATACAGAGGATGCGGAAAGGTCAGGGAATGACCACCGCATATCCCGGAGCAATATGGCCTTAGTTGCTAATGCTCCTAAAAAAAAAAAAAAAAAAACCAAATAAAAAATAAATAGTTTACACAAAATGGCGGTCTTCACTGTAAGCAGCCATGATATTCAAAATGGCGGCCTTCAATTCACACCGAGTCCGCCAAAAATTCCCGCCGTTAACTCTGATTGGCTGTCAACGCTGGGGAAATACAGCATGGCGACCAAAGTGAAACACAAACCATTAATGTAGGCAAAAGCCAAGAAAATACATATCTCTTTTATGGCTGGCTATTGGCAAACAAAAAATATGCCATCAAAATCCCCTTGCCACAAACAGCCACCCTAATGTTCCAAAAGGTGTCTAAGACAACCCTAAAGCAGAGTGTCAAAGGCCATTCTCACAAAAATACGTCCGACAGTGAAGGAGCTAATGCTAAATAGCAGCCATTTTCTAATGTTAAGCTGCGACGAAAAATCGCTAGAATGGTCGAAAATTAAAACATTTAAGCAGGCGCTCCTCCTCCACTATCAGACCCAAAAAAGGTATCACCACACTCACCAAGATATTATCTTCTTGGGGACACGTTTCACTACTGGGGGGGTGGCTAAAAACACAAATATAAAGCTAAATTCAAGGAGACTTACAAATCACGTCATTACACAATAAAGCACAGTCCACTCGGTAGCACTCATTGTTGCCAACTCCTCTTAATAATACTTCCCGCTAGCCCCATGCTCAAATTCCGCTATTTTTAGCATTTAATTTAATTTGGGTTAAATCCTATAATGGGCGCCATAAAAAAATTTTAAGACTCTACATTATGTCCAGACAAAAACCTCCAAATTGCATATCAAATGCAGTTTATTCTGAGGAAGAATTCAAAAATAGCAACTACCATTTAACTAATTTTAAAGAATTTATGCAGTGGCAATATTTTATGATCACGTGATTTCTTGGTTGGCGAAAAATCACATTTTGAAAAATACAACTTTTGCTGAAGTTTTCAAACTTCAAATGCGGTTTTAAAAAAGTAAATCTAAAATTGACATGTTTAGATGGGGTTGTAAGAAACCTTGCCGTTAAACAAAGAGTGTTAGACTTAAATCATTTTTTGATGATAGTACATTAGCGTTATCTCAAAATTTATTATTTCTATACTTCTGGTCCTAAGATTGGTCTCAAGATCGCATTGCTTGATTTAAATATCAATGAAAAAAAAAAAAAAAAAAAAAGCACTGTTATTGGAAAATGGAAAGATCTGAGGAAGATCTGCATGATATCAATAATTGATTAAGATAGTTGACCAGGGGGGGGGGGGGATTTCAGAAAATGGAATACCTATCGAAGTTGAAACTGATGAATCAGCATTTTTCAAAAGAAAATATATAATAACCCCAGGGACTCACATCTGGTGAGTATGGGCTTGGGATACCCAGGGTCCTGAGCTGGATATCATCATCGTTCTTCTCTTTCTTGGTGATTCCCTTCTACTTTCTTTCTTTCTTTCTCTCTCTCTCTCTCTCAATAAATCGGAATTTTTTTTTTCGGCTGGTGCAGCATAAGCCTCAGGCTTCCTTGCACCGTATAGCTAATAACAAAATAATAGAGGACGAGTAATAGGAACACAAATGGGTTTTTGGTGCATTCGACAGAATTACCAAACGATGTTTTTTTCGTTCCGGTAGAAAATAGAGATAAAACAACTCTATTATCAATTATAACAAAGAGAATATTATCAGGTACAAGAATCATCAGTATTCGATGGCCTGCATATAAAAGGTGGGGCTAATTCATTAGAATTTTTTCCACATTTTTAGATTTGATTCAATAATTTAAAGCTATGAACCAACGGTCATATCGTTTGACCGCGAGTGTAACTACGTATTGAAATTGTTGGGTTTCCCTCAGGGGATCGCTGAATAATATAAAACCGATTCTTCGCTTTATAAAAAAAAAAAAATTATTAAATAAGATATCCCTACTATGTTTACGATGTATATCAATAAAACATTTCAATTATGAAATATTTATTCTGTTAAATGAATATTTCTTAATTTAAATGTTACGTTGCCAAAATATATGAAACGATAAACATATTTTAAATTTTTACATTTAAACTCATTCCGATAAAAAAATCCACCATTACATAATTTAATCCGCCAAACCTGAAGCAATTCCGCTAAATCTGGTGGGAAAACCGCTAAATTGGCAACCCTGGCGCCAACTAACCTGTTCCACGCTGCTCACGTGATTTCATGGTGTTGCACGCGCACGAACACATTGCTTTGTTTCGTCTTTGTAACACGCCGATGTGACTGCTTTTGAAGGAGCGGTCAATCAACCCTTTGGATTATTGGGATGTCCCCTCTCATCCCAATAATCCAAAGAGGACAGTCCAATAATCCAAAGGGGATGTCCCCTCTCATCTGGCCACTCAGTGTACATGGAGATGCTTAATTCATGTTTCAGAACGAGGGTTGCCTGTGCGGACGTACATTTTTACTGCTCCTGAAACAGAGAAGTTTTTTCTGATTTATTTTCTGTTTTATTAGCTTAAATTGGCATATTTACTTATTTTCTAGAGTAGTTTTATATTCTTATTTACGATACTTAGATTAAAGTAACTTAGATAGAGATTTTGTAGGTATTACTTAGTATCGGAAAGGGTATCAAATCCACGTGTTTACCGTTCGCAAATAGCCGCCATTGCTACGCGATACAAAATATCTCGAAATTGATAGCATAAGCATAATATAGTACTGTACATAATATTGTCAATTAATCAGATAATTAATCTTGTTGAACTTCATTGACAATTAAATTGTACTTTTAAGTATACATATAACGACTTGGGTTACGTAACATAAATAATTAGTAAAAAATAAATAATTAATACTTAACTTGATTCGGAAGTTACTTAAAGGGATTTCGTAGATAACACTCGATACTGAAACATAAATATAAAGTTATAACTGTGTTGAGATATAAGTTTAGGGTTTTAATTTTGTAATGAAATTGAAATTTTATTGAAATTAAATCGAAATCATGACTCTGACCAGAGCAGCAAATGTTACCTCTCACTTCAGAGTGTGTGTGTGTGTGTGTGTGTGCTCGCTACCTGCTTGTTTAGGCTTTCCCATTTATTCACGCTACTTTTCGCCTTTGCGAGCTTTAGAGGTATGGCCGCATCAGAGCTAGTCAGTCTGGGCATAACACTTATTTTTCTGTTCTAAGTGTATTTAATTTGGTTTATACCTTTTTCTTATGGTTGGTAACATATTCGCCTCGCCGGTCTGGTATCTAGTTCTGTTTTCGTCTAGTGGTTTTACATAGGACAGTCTCATATACCCTCAGAGATAAAGAGAGGAAGCAATTCCCCCCCCCCCCTTTTACCCCCGCAGTTTGGACTTTTGCGTTGTGATCATTATCAGGTAATTAATTACTTGACACCGCGATTACCTCCTAATCAAGCTTTAACATTTAGCTCTACTACTTTTGTGGTTGAATGTGCGGTTTTGGCAGTGAAAGAAGAAACCTCAATGACACAAAAACATAACAGGGTTTAATATAACAAGAGAGAATTTTACATACTTCACTCAAAAGATATGCTAAGTCATTTCGCTAATTAGATATTTCATTAATAAGGTATTTCATCAAAATATTCCATTAAACATGTTAATCATAACAAGTCCAGCAATTATAAGATGAAGCTTTTTTAACTTTAAGGTTTTTCATCTTCAGTTCAAGCAGTTAACTTTCAATAGGTTCATATTTAGAAAGGAAACATTTTAATGGTACCATGATTACTATCATTTTGCACTTAATATTCATATCATTTTAACTTACCAGCTCTAGCGATCACACTCAGTCGATCAGTTAAAGGCTTTTCTCGGTCGGCTCGGCACAACAACGGTCAGCTTCTGGCTGCGCTCCTGGGTCCTTCCTTTAGTGTCTTCTTCGCTTCTCCCCGTCCGTCTCTGTCCGCCGTTCGACTCTCCTCCGTCCCACTCTCTTCTCCTTGCGAGGGTCCGCTTTTTATGTCCCAAACCTGCCCACACTGTTTATACAAAACTTCTTTCTCATTGGCAGGAGCCGAGTCTTAAGATGTCTGATGTTTTCCCATGATGAGTCATGGAAAGACACTGGGTTCAAAGAGGTATCTCACGGCACCTCTCGAATATTCCAGCGACACGTGGAGCCACTCTACTATCTCCCTTTTCCTTAATTTGCATCTTAAAGTGAACGCGTCCATCCGGTGTTTACAAAAACCTTACTTTACACTTGCTAGTGGCTAACTGAAATAGCTATTGCTGGCTAACAGCTGTAGGCCTCTTTAACACGTGTTTATTACAGTTATAGCGACTAATTTTGCGATTATATTTAGAAAAATATACGCTTTTAGTTGAGCGTATTTTTACTCTGCCTTGTACTTTTCATTTGGTACTTAAAGTGATTATTATATCGAGGCTTTTGAGAGGGATTTAGCTAGGACGGGTACAGAAAATTAAGTCGTTGATTTTACTGTAAGTTTAAAACATAGGAAAGGGCAGAATTAGCGCTATAACACAAAGCAAAAGGCTCAAGCTAATGGGAGTGCTGTGGCTCAGGGGAGAACTGAGGGGGGAGGTTGCCCTCTGAATCACAGCCTATTAAAATGCACTAATTGCTTGATGTTTGTGGAGCAGTCAGGTACGGGACATGATACTGCCATGTGAAATGTCTTTGTGTGTGCGCGATGCAAGGAGTGTAAGGAAATCAGGCGATAACTCAGCATTGTTATGGGCCTATATGAGAGCTTGAAGGACAGGGTGGATGCCCTCGGAGCATTAAAAGTGAGGGGCCCATCAAGCTCTCAGCTGCCCACACCAATGCCAGAGCTTGCACTTGGTCATCGCGCAACACAGCGGCAGCCCCCAAGGCAGAATGCGCTGGTCCAAAAGGAACTAGTAGTTGTTGGTGACTCTATTGTCAGGGAAACGGGGAACATACTTTGTAAAAAGGATAGGTGGAACAGGACCAGGGTATGTCTGCCAGGGGCAAAGGTTGATGACGTTGTAGAGCGGATATCATCTTTTAAGGGCACAAAAGGTGATATAGTTGTACACGTTGGCACTAATGATATTAAGAGTAGGAGACCGGCGGAATTACTTAACAACAGGTCACTGTTGAAAAAAAGGGGTGAATTAGGGTTGAATTTGAAAGTGTCTGCAATTCTGCCCAGACACGATAGGAAGGAGTATATGATGAGAGCCCTGTCGATCAATTCGGCCCTGGAAATATTGTGCAAGGCTCAAGGGGTAGAATTTTTTTCAGCCTGGTCTGTACTTATTAACAGGAGAGACTGCTTCTACAGGGATGAGATATACTTAAATAGAAAGGGTGCAAGAATATTTGCTGATGCTATCGAGGCAGTGTTAGGTGGGTCGGAAAACTGCTAGATTGGGGGGTTACAAGGACTAATAGATTAACAGTAGCCACTGGCAGAGGAGAAAGTGATTCTTGCACTGCTTCTATTGGAATGAGCCACAGCCTGGAAAATAAGATGCACGGTATTTCAGAGACTGCTGGGAATCACTGGGGTACAAATAAACACATAGGTTGTGTTAGGGTAGCTAAGAAAAAGAACAGGTGCACGTATACTGGCGTGTACACCAATGCTAGGAGTTTAGTAAATAAATTTGATGAATTTGAGGTATTGCTCAAAACATCAAAGGCAGATATTGTGTGGATATCAGAGACGTGGTGTCACATAGATATAAGGAATGCAGAACTGGAATTTGGGGAGTACAATGTGTACAGAAAGGATAGACAGGGTAGGAAGGGAGGAGGGGTTATGCTATTAGTTAAGAAATAAATAAAATCCAAGGAAGTGAAGCCAGTCGACATTGCTGGACAGTGCAGTGTCGAGTCAGTTTGGTGTGACATAGGCATTGGGAGATCAAAATTGAGAGTGTGCTATAGGCCTAATGACTCTGATGAGTATAATAAGAAACTGTACAGGGAAATAGAGTGGGCCAGTAAATCAGAGAGTCTTATAATGGGGGATTTTAATTTCCCAGATATTGACTGGAATTTGGGGGCTGGTCACTCACATACTAGCGAGGCTTTTGTGGATTTATTGGATGATTGTTTTCTACATCAGCATATTCGGGAGGCAATTAGAGGGAGTAATACTCTTGATCTGGTTATCAGCAGTGATTCTTCATGCATTAAGAATCTGCAGGTAAATGAACCACTAGGTGGCAGTGATCACAGTGTGCTGAAGTGGGATTTACTCAAAGAGGTAACTACCATTAGGGGTAAAGGGAAGGGGTATTGCTTTCGTAAGGCGACTACGACAGTATTTAAGAGACATTAATACTGAAACAGTATTTAAATTCTATACAGTGGGACCAACTGATGATGTTACCAACAGCAAATTCAAAATGGGAAGCATTCAAAGAACTTATCTTGGAAGCTACTAGGCTTTTCATACCAACTAAGAAATATTGTTCAAGGTTTAGGCCTAAGTGGATGTCAGATGAACTAAGGAGACATATGGCAGAGAAGAAAAATGCATGGGATCCATACAAATTAACACGTGACACGGAAGTCTATGATAGATACAAGTTGATCTGTAACCAAGTTACAAAGGAGGTTAGGTAGACGAAGGCAGATTACGAGAAATCTTCGGCAAGGGATGCAAAGAAAAACAGCAAAGAGTTCTTTACTTATGTAAACTCTAGAAAGAAGGGGATGAATCAGATTGGTCCACTTGATATCGATGGGTCAACTGTTGATGATCATACTCAGGTAGCTAACAAACTGAATGAATATTTTGCATCGACATTTACGCATGAGGAGTTATTCAGCGAGGGGAATGCCAGAGGTGTATTCAACTCTGGCAGTAAGCTAGAGAATCTTGTAATAACTGAGAGCAAAGTGGAGGAGAAATTGTTGAAGATAAATACAAGAAAGGCACCTGAGGTGGATGGGATCTATCCAGTTATATTAAAGGAGGCAGCAAAGGAAGTAAGAAAACCCTTAGCCATAATTATGAAAGCTTCCTTGGACACAGGGGAAGTACCAATGGACTGGAGGTGTGCAAATGTGACCCCAATTCACAAAGGAGGATCAAAGGGCGACACAAATAATTATAGACCTGTGAGTTTAACTTCTGTTCCTGGAAAATTAATGGAGGCACTGGTTAAAGAAGCACTGCAGGATCATCTAGACAAGACTTCAGTCATAGCTCAGACACAGCATGGTTTGTTAAGGGGAAGTCTTGCCTGACCAATTTGATTGGATACTATGATGCAGTCACAAAAGAACTGGATGCAGGGAATAACTTTGATATTATATACTTGGATCTTAGAAAGGCTTTTGATACTGTTGCACATGGAAGACTGCTGCACAAATTGGAGCAGTGTGGCATTGGAGACAAATTGCTGCTATGGATAAAGGGGTGTTTGAGGGGGAGAAGACAGAGAGTGGTAATCAATGGACACTGCTCATCGTGGACTAATGTTATTAGTGGAGTCCCTCAGGGTTCAGTATTGGGTCCATTATTGTTTTCTGTATTTAAAAATGATGTTGATGATGGTACATCAAGCTTAATGTTCAAGTTTGCAGACGATACGAAGGTTGGCAGGGTTGTCAAGGACACTACTGACACTATGCTACTGCAACAGGATCTGGAAAGGTTGAGCAGATGGGCTTCGAGGTGGCAAATGATGTTTAACATTGACAAATGTAAAGTAGTACACATGGGAAACAGCAACCCCAGAACAACGTATCAACTCTGTGGTACTACACTGACAGTTGTAGAGAATGAAAGGGACCTGGGGGTGGTTGTGCAGGCAGATATGAAGTTTTCTGAGCAGTGCAGACGGGCTGCAAGAGTAGCTCATGGTGTATTGTCGATGATATATAGGAATTTTTCTAGCAGGGATAAGGAGGTGATTATTCCCTTGTATAAGGCAATGATCAGGCCACACCTAGAGTACTGTATACAGGTCTGGAGGCCTCATTTCAAGAAGGATGTAGAGATGCTGGAACGAGTACAGAGAAGGGCAACAAGATTAGTGAATGGAACAAAGGGGTGCTCTTACGAAGAAAGGCTTAAATTTTGCAAATTACAGCGTCTGGAGACTAAGCACCGGCGAGGTGATCTGATAGAGGTGTATAAAGCCTTGAATGGTTTGAGCATGCTCAATGCTGATGGGATTGTTCCTCTTGCTGAGAATAATCACCTAAGAGGGCATAAATTCAAATTGAGAAAAGACAGATGTAGGATAGAAGAACTGCCTTTCTTCTGTGTTTTTCTAAACCTTCTACGTTTGTTCTTAAGTAAAAGAGTCCCATCACATCGACTTCTCTCTCTCTCCTCACCCACCAACTGTCACACTGTTGGAGTTTACAATAATTTTTGTATTTCACGTAATTATAAGTGAAATGCCGAACAGCTGAAATTAGAGGACTCACGTTATAAACAAACCTTTTATTACACAGTAAGACTTATTACAGAAAAGTTAATATTAGAAGTAAATATTAGAAGATATCAGTAAATCATAAAGAAAAGAAATGAAAACTTAGAAAAGTAATAAAATACATAAACAAGATGGAAAATGGACTAAAATATCAATAAAAATATAAAAAGAACGTTTTTGAAATGGTAAATTGCGAGTGAAGAAGATCGCCAACAATAATATAATTATTATTAGTTCACAATGAAAAGCAATTCAACTGATATAAAAAAAATAAACTTTTGTGACAAATGCGACATAAAGTTTGGTGCAAAAACCACAATTACTGTGAATGCTGAAAACAGATGCATTTTGGTGGGACATTTATTGAGAATGGAGTTTCCTATGCCGGGACAAGTTGCTTTTATGGGAGAATGTTTTGCCACACGTTGCACATGAAAAGGGTTTTTCTCTAGTGTGAACTCGCCGACCGGGCTAGCAGGGTGGGTAAAGCACCTGCCTGGCAACTCAAAGGTCGCGGGTTCGAATCCCGCCTCGGGCTTGGATCAAAGTACTGCAAAAACCTTGGGAGGTGCACTATGGCCACAGAAGCCGATGCGCCAATAACTACCAAACAAACAAACAAAAAAAAAAAAAAAAAAAGTGTGGACTCGTATGTGCCGAGTTAGAGTGGAACACTGCGAAAAACGTTTCCGGCAAATCTCACACGAAAAAGGCTTTTCACCCGTGTGGATTCTCCTGAGGTTCTCCCAGTATTGTCGTCGTGAAAAGGTCATGTGACAGAATTCACAAGAATACGGCTTCTCCTTAAAATGCACTCTCTTGTGTTTTCTTAAACATGATGAATTATTAAATGCCTTTTCGCAGGTGTCACAGGGAAAGGGCCTTTCCCCAGTGTGGATCCGTCTGTGCTTCGATAGATGTGATGAGATCGAAAATGATTTTCCACAATATCCGCACGTGAAAGGCTTCTCTTTGGTGTGGCTTCTAAGATGTGATGAAAGGACTGAATTATATGAGAATTTTCGATCACAAATATCACATTGAAAAGGCTTCTGACCAGAGTGAATCCTCATGTGGGTGACAAGGCTTTGCTTTAGTGGAAATCTTTTATCATAAATGTCACAAGAAAAAGGCTTTTCCCCAGTGTGGATTCTTTTGTGAACAATGAGACTGGATGAACGGCTGAATGTGTTCCCACAAGTTTCACAAGTGAAAGGCCTCTTATTTCTGTGAATGTCCTCATGGCGGTGAAGATTCGATGATGTCCGAAATGCTTTGTTGCAAGTTGCACATTTGAAGATATTGTGGCAAGAATGAATTTTCGTGTGCCGACGAAGACACGAAAGCTTTGAAAATGCCTTGTCGCAATGCTCACAGATGAGATCACTCCCTTTGTTATCAGTCATCGAAGTAATCAATGGTGTTCCTAATTATTTATCTGAAAAAATCAAAACGTTTTAAATAAAACATGATAGAAATTTAAAATTAATTGATAATTACAATTTCAAAATACAAGTATTCTTGATGATAGGTAAGAATAAATGGGCAGTGGAACATCATGGAGTTCACTCATCTAAAGGAATATTAAATAATGCGATTGACTATTCATTCACTACTTCGTTATATACTCATCAAAAAAAAAAAAAAAAAAATTCCGTGGCCAATGCCGTGCACAAATGGCACACTACACGGCTTCAGAGATGAGGTGTCCACAATTACGCAATACGTGTGGGAATGGTTTCAGTTATGATGTCAGCAGTTTTGCTTCAAGTGCAAAAAGAAAAAAAAACTATTATTGTCAAGCTACACGAATAATTAAATTCATCTGCCGTGCTGTGTGTCATATGTTTGTTGATTGCGTGTGTTCTATGCAAAGAAGATTTGTCTGTTTTGCTGAACGAAAACCCCCGTTTCTGGGGGGAAAACCTTGCTATCTACGTCTGAAACCGACTTACTCAGCGACGGAGTGAAAAAAGTCCATTAAAGTTCCTCAATTTATCAACGGGATTCGAACCCGTGCCTTTTCCACTTAGTGTGGGAAGAATGGCGACGATACCACTGTGCTACACACGCAGACGCTTTAAGTCCGCACGAGAGAAAAGTCATTTCTGAAACGTTATAATTAAAATACCATTAAATCAGCAGACCGGCACTTATAATTGCAATATAAACGTCACGTATAAACGTCCATAGAAACGTCACGTGTAGATGCAATGTTTTCATTTTTTTGCGCAACTGTCGAAATAAGACGGTGAAGGATACTTCACGGTATAAAAACAACTACGTGTTTTTCAGGTACAGCGATGATAACGCCCTCGTGGTGGAACAGTGGCTAAACGGAATTTCAAATTGAGTGCAACAATTCTGATTACAAATGCCATCAATGAGGAGATAAAATTTTAAGGGCTTTTTCACAACATTGAGAGTTACTCGATGTCGGGCACGGTTCCAGTTTTTTTTTTTTTTTTCAAAAGCTCGTGTTTTTGTCCCGCAAACAACGATACGACCAAAGAAATACACGCACAATAAAATAACGGCACATAGCCTTACTTGCTGTGACACTTTACAGACTTCCACGAATCCTCGTCGATGGCACAGTTGGTAGAATCGCTGCCAACCCGGTACGAAAGATATCGGTTCGAATCCCGTCAGCCAAGGAAGAAATATTTGCCAGCCTTTCTCACACATGGCCTCCGTAGCCGAGTGGTGAGAAACGGGAGTGCAGTAGCACAAGCTCTTTGAGTAGACTGGGGTTCAAGCCCTTGAATGCTAAATACGATCGATCTGTCAACCCGCAGTGGGTTGGCAGACCAGCGTGGCCGATTATGGTCCATTTCCCTCAGCATGAATTGTTGAGGAGGCTTCCATTCTGCAGTAGGTTGATAATGGCTGCAGTTTACCTTTAACCTTTTTTACCTCACACGTGGCTGAGTTTGTGATCTCAGACGACAGTATTGTGGTTTTCATCCTGGCAACTGTTGGATTTTTCATCCAGCAAAGAACAAATCGATCCCAGACCACAAGCAATGTCAGAGACTATATGGTGCAACGTGGACTAAGTTGCTGATTCGTCCAGAACCCTTCAACAACAACCGTTTAATGATGGGTTGCCCAGCAATTTTTCTTTAGAAACTAACATTAAGGAAAGTAATTTTGTTAGCGAATATTAATAGAAATCATCTCTGCGTTTAATCAGCTTTCTTAAGTCAGTTCGTTTATTTCGACATCTCTGAGATGTACAGCAGTTTTAATTTTTCTTAAGGTACTTATATATAAATAGCATTAACTAGTGTAAATTGTGTTCGTGTCCAACGTCATAACGATTTCTCACTTTCTTGTTTTCTTTCTTCTTGTATTCTTTCCATTCAACTTGCGCCATCACACAGGTGAGGCAGTTGGTGCGAGAAATTCTCAAGAGATTAAACCATGTAATAAAGCAAATATCAAATACTTTGGACAACGACTGAAATTATCAATCGGATTGACTTCTAACTTTTTTTCTATAAGTTATTTGTAAATGAATTGTATTTAATTAAATAATATCGATTTCGATACACTGAAATTTGTAAGCTTCAACTGCTACAGGCTTAAGGTTTTGTAAATAAACTTTTTTATTACAAGAAATGCAAATCTTACCCGATATACGCAACAGAAAATTTTCCTAAAATATGTTAAAACGTGTTCTGTCAAAACTCAAATGTTCATTTAAGAAAACGAACTCACGGCAAGCCGACAATTTTAACTTAGCCCTTAATTGTGGCCGAGAAAAATAAAAAATACCCCGCTCAAAAGAAAATTGATTTCTCTAGAATCAAAATACAAATTTTGGACCGTCTTAAAAAGAGGAAAATGTATCGTACGTTGAAAAAAAGTTTAAATTTAAATGAAGCAACAATCCGGACCACAAAGAAAAATGAGCAGAAAATTAGAACTGCTGTTGTTGCAGGATCTTTGGTTAATGCAAATATGACAGCTGGTCCCCGAGCGCCAATACTTGAGAAAACGAATAAAAGCACTTATGTGGATTGAGGATAGCAGTTAAAAACAAATTCCAATAGACAGCAATGTCATTAAACAAAAGGCAGTAAAACTCTATAACCATAAAATAAAATGGAGAATCTTCTGTTAATCCCGAGTATGTTGCCAGTAAAGTTCGTTCGAGCGATTTAAAAACTCTTCTCATTACATAACATAAGAATTCAAGGAGAAAATGCACCGGCTTGTAATGAAGCTGCCAAGAAGTATGCAGAGGAATTTCAAAAAATTAATGAAGAGCACGGATGCACACCACTTCAAGTTTTCAATGCCATCAATCGTGGACTGCATCGGAATCATAGTTTTATCGCTCAAAGAAACGAAACATTAATTTACGTATTGGAAAAATGCGTGGCCAGAGTCAGTTCACTCAGGAAATATGGTGGAACCGGTAGAAAACGGAATCGGTGCGATAGTAGAACTTTGTTATGTGGGTGGAAGGGGAAGGTTTTGATGATATGAGTACCGAAGACATTCAAGTAGTCATGTCATCAAAAGAGAGCTGGCGAAGAGGATTTGGTGGAAATGGCATCGGAAGTAAACCAAATCAATTGAGAGGACGACAGCGCAGATCACATTTCTGAACTTTCAAATTTTACACTAAAAAGCATACGGGAAGACATAAACTTAGCCGAGCAATTAGAATCGCATTTTTTGAATGCAGGTCCTTCGACAGAAAGGAGCGCAAAGTTCAAAAGGGAGCTTCGAAAATGCTTGGCTCCATACCATGAAAATTTCAAAGATCAATAGAGGAAAAGCAAACAATCCCAGATTCTCAATTTTTAGGGAGGAGAAGATACACAAACCCTACAATATAAAGTTCAGAAGGAGAAGACATTCTTCAACAGAGAAAACGTTCTCGTTTGATTGTGCTTAGCAGCGATGAAGAAGAAGAAAATTAAACGAACGTACATTAACTGACATCGATGTAGCACAGTTTGTAAGACGTTTATTCAGTTATTACCTTTTTTTAATAAAAAGGAATTTTCCCATAGTTATAAAAAATTATGGATTTTTGTTAGCTTTTGGAATCCCCTCCTTTGTACTGGGTCTTTGTCTCGTAAATTGATCTAAGGCTAGCGATGGTAACAAGAGGGTCATCTGTATTGTCGCTTAACTGTGTTGGCAATAACGGATCATCTACGGCGTCGGTTAAGCCTGACCCGGAGACAATGGCGATAGATGCGAACTGTGATATTTGAGAAACCCACCCCTGAAAAAAAGCCACAAAATCTCACCTCAGGTGCTCCTCAAGAAAAAGAAAAACACGATGGTACAACTTCAACCACTTGAAACGTTCACAGATCGTACCTTTAACCAAATAATCACGAGCGATGTGCACGAGGCTCTTCACTGAATCACGGCCACCTAGCGGATCTTTGAGTGGCAGATACAGTGAGCGACGCGCATGCTCCGTGACAATAGCAGATTAAGAACACAGAAAATTCCCATGTAATAAGATATCAACAAACACAGTGCGCACCGCGCATGCTCAGTGACGTCTTGCAATCTGGCCTTGACGCGCGACGCTAATATAAAGGATTACCGAATTCCCAAACTCGTACCGTTATTGGTTTAATCAGAGCCGGGATCCGACGCATGGAGCAAAAGAAGTATAAGTACGCCCCCATCACATGCAAGTAGTCAATCTTTATGAATTTATAAAAATTACTATTGCAACGATCTATGATTTGCAGATATTTATTAATAAAACAAAAATAACGTAGTTTAGTCGGAAAACACATGCGATTGGGACATTATTACAGGATTCGTTATTAGCCATAATATTTTTGTGTTGAATAAACCTAATCAGCCATCCACCTTTTGAGCAGCAATGGAAGAGTCCAATATAGTATCACGTTGGTGTCTTCTCGAATGCGTCGATGGATTCACAGTTAACGTGTGTAAACAGAGTGGACATCCAGTGACTACAGCGTGATATTTTTCTGCGAGGACAGACAAGATCAATTATCTGAATTTATTAGATTTTCTTTAAAAACTGTCGACTGGTCTGTGTTTGACGAATCCGTTTCTCTTGATTTTACTACTGAAGTTCAACAAAGTTGGGTTGGGACAAGGGTCTGATATTCCACCTACACCTCTTGAACACGAAAACAAAAATGTATTCTGCTATGTGGGCAATCCGCCAGGAACTAATGAGGATACACAATGCTGTCTCCACTAAGTCACACCATGGAAACAACGAATTGTTGCAGCTAACCGTATTGCACTGGCCAGACTAATTACAGGACAACTTGACGCCCTTTATATCAGTGACATAATAAAAACTCCTCCAATTGTCGGAAGAAGTCAAGTGGACACAAGGCTCCCGTTGAGTATCAGTTTCAGCAACCCCAAAGCCTGAGACCCGTGTTCCCAGGAAACACGGTTCATTTGAAAAACAGTCTAACCATCGACCTCGAAAATTCTGCCAGCACCGCATTTACACGCCAGAAATTAATGGCCACATACATAAATCTACCCTCATGACTCTCAGGGACACCAGCAGAACGAATATATGGACTACTTCAACCAAGGACATTCCTGTTTGTACACATACTTCACGTTTTATCCATCTCGCTCCATCTTAAAAAATTCCCTTTTAATATTGTCACAAGTGAACTGTAAGAGAGAAGGCCATCATTCATGTTAAAACTGGGGGCCCAACAAGATGAAATCCGACCCTGACAACGGCTTGGAGCTGTCAGTGACTTGCGAGCTGACCGTGATGTGTGAAGCTAAACTGTAGGATCATCATAATG
Source organism: Mastigoproctus giganteus (assembly GCF_048544385.1). Classification (NCBI taxonomy): domain Eukaryota; kingdom Metazoa; phylum Arthropoda; class Arachnida; order Uropygi; family Thelyphonidae; genus Mastigoproctus; species Mastigoproctus giganteus. The sequence goes on from NC_143575.1 coordinate 24,625,942, forward strand.
ATCGTCTTCCCCACACTAGTGGAAAAGACTAGAATTCCTCGATGACGACAGAAATAATAATGGCCTTTCTTCACATCGTGGCTGAGTTTGTCGGGTCTTTGCTAGCGTTGCGTTATTCTTTCTCCCAGAAATTCGGGTTTTTCATCCGGCAAACATATAAATCGAGCACATAATACACGCACTCACAGATACAATATAGAGTCGGCTCACAGTCTTGGCCATGGCCATCTCCCTAACGCAACGTGTATGGCGTCGGTTAAGACTTACACGAACTGTTATATTTGAGCAACCCACCCCTGAAAAATACCCACAAAATCTCCCCTCAGGTGTTCCACAAGACGAAAAACACGATTGCAAAACTTGTCAGTTGCAAAGTTCACAGATCGTAACATTATCCAAGTAATCACGAGACATGTGCACGTGTGTCTACACTGAATCACGAGTCGTGTGTTCCACCGGGTTTCGTCTGGACATCATTCTTCAAATGGAGATTGAGACATTCGACTCTTAATATTATTCAAAATGCAATGTGTACAATAAGGTTTCCGGGCAAGTTCATTCGTTAATGTTGATGTTCCAGAAAATATGTTTCGTATGATCGACTAGTGGTTTATATATTAGGACAACAATCTCGTGTTCTCAAGATCTATTCTGACACGCGGAGAATAGATTCGCAACATCGAAATGGCGTTGTGTTTATTCACCCTGAAATCCTGCCATAAGGTAGACCTCAGAATGCCGCAGAACTCTGATTCTGTTACTATAAAACTCGTGCTGTGGGTAACGTGTAGCAGGAGAATGGCTAAGAGGCAAGGATGATTAAAGAAAACATGGTTTATTAACTCTAGCATACAAACAGGTGTAAAATGATATGGTTATATACTTTTATATGATTATATAAGAGCTCTATCTCTTATCAAAAATAACAAAACGATATACCATAAGGCTAATGATACCTGTCTACAAACTTGTCTGTGTTTTTCATGTGATCATTTGGCACTGCTGCCCGTACTCTCTGAAGCCAACAATCATCCTCCAGTTCTAGAATCTGGGTGCATGTGTAAGTGTACATACAGGTTTCACAGTCATAACTTATGCTATTCCATTAATACAAATGGATCTTGCTAATCTTAAACTCTAATTTCAAAGTGTTGTAAGATAGACGCTACCTTAGTGAGTGTTCCTATGAGGAGGGATGTTTCTTAGTAGACTCTATTAAATAAAGAGTCGGGTATTAACGTCCGACATTTTCATTCTATTAACTATCGTGTCATAAACTTTGCAATATTCAGGAAAGACGTCTAGGAACAGGAGCAGGCAGCAAAAGATTCTCAAGACGTTTTTACGATAGCTTCAAGAAAAAGAAGTGCTTCGCTCGGGACAAGACTCTCTTTGTCACCTTCTGGGTTTCTCCGTGTCTCTCTGTGTATCTTTCTCTGTTCTCTCTCTCTTTGTCCTCCTGTGTGTCCCCTCTTTTGTCTCTGATCTTCATATATATATATGTCCCCCCCCTCCCCCTTTTAGAGTTTCCAATACTTCTTTTGGTCAAAAGGCTATTTTAGTAGGGAAACGAAAATCCCAGGGACTGTTATTTTGGAGACCTGACACAGTGAAAATGGCATTTATGAGGAGAAAGAGGAACTTCACATCTGCATGGAGTTGAATTTGCGGTAGTCACTAGATCTAAAGTCCGTCCGTTCCTGCACAAGGAATTTCCAGACTTCAATCACCCCCCCCCCCCCCAGTAGTTATAAGGTTCAGATTTCACCCTGCAGTTTGCTTCTTAATTGACATTACTCTCTTTTCTCCGACGAAATTCGTGTACTTTCTCACCGTTTTACAAATATTACATCCACGATGTTCGTCCGATCCGATCGGTGACGAACTCTTGCTGTGAATCTGCCGAACTATAAAGATGGAACAGTGTTTGAACTGCTGTTTTTCCCTCGAGATGCGCCAACGGGCGTACGCTAAAAAAAGAAACAGCCTTCTACACGGAGTGAATATCACACTACGAGTACAGCAGTAGTAAAAAGTATTAGGTGAGTTGACAAAGTTAACAGTCCCCAAACGCAAACGAAAAGTAAAAATGAAGACATTTTTCCACGTGTTGTCAACTCTTAATAATACTTCCCGCTAGCCGGATTCTCAAAATGCGCTATTTTTAACACTTAACCCGACAACTTTTTAAATTTTCATTTGGGTTAAACCTATTAATGGGTGCCATAAAACATTTTAAGACCCGTATATTATGTCCAGACAAAAACCTCCAAATTGCATATCAAATGCAGTTTATTCTGAGGAACAAGTGAAAAATAGCAACCACCGTTTAACGGAGTTGATGAATTTATGCAGTGGCAGTATTGATTGATGATCACGTGATTCGTTGGTTGGCGAAAAACAGCATTTTGCAAAGTACAACTTTTGGTGAATTTTATACAACAGTTTTCAACACTTTTGAGCCTGTATCCACATTATTCGATTTGATTGAACAGTTCAAAGCTATGACCCAACGGTCACGGTGTTTATCCGCGAATGCAACTACTGATTGAAATTGTTGGGTTCCCCTCAAGGTTCCCCTCAACGGTTATTTCGCCTTATATGTATATCAATAAAGCATTTCAATTATGAAATATTTATTCTTTTAAATAAACATTTCTTAATTTAAATTTTACATTGCCAAAATATATGAAATGATAAACATATTTTAAATTTTTACATTTATACTCTTTCCGCTAAAAAATCCGCTGTTACATATTTTAATCCGCCAAACCACCTGAAGCAATTCTGCTAAAACTAGTGAGAAAACCCCTAAATTGGCAACACTGCACCTCAGCAAACGGCACCATCCAGTCAGGTCAATGTGAAGAAAGCTATCCATAAAGTAAAAAAAATAAAATAACCAGGTTCCAAAGGAGAGGCCCAGGACCGAGACCTGTGGGGAGCCTCTGTCTACTTATCTGCTGGTAGGTGGCGTTTACAGCAATATACCTGTCGGAAAAGTAGCTATCAATCGCCTTGTACAGGTTAACTGGTATCTCTGCTTCTCGCAGTCTGTCGAGGAAGCTCGGCCACCAAAGTCAGTCGACCACCCCCGGCGAAATCAACCGCTACAACCAAGAAGTATTTTAGATCTGTCAATTGCAGTTTGTAAGCTCTGGAGTGCGTGGAGTGCTACTGTTTAAATCCGAATTGGTTGTGAGATTTGAGGCATCACAATGAATTTCGGATAATTTTAGCACACAAGAGATTTCACACATTTTGAACAACATTCATCTCAGATTAAAGGTCACTCTACAAACGGAAGACAAACATACAGAAATACACAGAATAAACAGAATAAAATATATGGAAGAAAAATATACAGAAAACACACCAACACTGTGATGTACTTACAATATGAAAGTCATCAACCCTTTACATAAAAAAAGATTTTTAATCAGTTTCTTAATGCGTACCAATATTCTACTTCTCAATTAGATTTCAACACAAATAATACATTTGTGTTGAAATCATTTATTACAAATAAAATAAGGAATCAAGCGATGGACTGTTTACAAATTAACCCTGCTAACAGAAATAAAAATATTGTAAAATAAATATATTATTTCACTTCGGTACACAGAACAGTGGAATCGCAATCCAATTAAAGGAACTTTTTATAAACACAGAATACAGAATCGTTTTTAAATCCACGAAAAACTTAAATGCGAGATTTTAAACAAACGCTGTGGCCAGAATTCTCTACAAACCCGTGATCTGGTCCATAAAATTTCGTGTAGGGTTTGCGATTCTTCATATCAGGGCTCGACACAGTTTACTTGAATGGGTTCAGCACGCTGAATGCTGATGGGATCCTCCCACTTGTTCAGATTACGAACCTAAGGGGGCATAAATTCAAATTAAGAAAAGACAGATGTAGAATAATGTGCGGAAATTTGCCTTTAGCCAGCGGGTGGTTAATTGCCAGAACAAACTTCCATCTGTCGTTGTGGAAGTTGATAGGTTGAATAAATTTAAGGAGGAATTGGACAGGCATCTGGGGGAATGGTATGATTTTTTTTTTTTTTTTTTGGCTGATGCTGCATAAGCTCATACACTTGCTTTCTTACATCACATGCCACTACTACTACTTTAGAACAGAGGGTGAAACAGCATTCTGCGTCAGTTCGAGCTTCGCTTTTTAGAGCGCCTGAATAAGCATATCATGCAGTTAATGAACAAAACACTTTTCTGAAGCCAAAATCCTCAATGTTCAACACACAATTACTGACAGCCGAAACCCTGGAAAAGAGACTTCACGAAGACTCGATTAATATTCCTTCGTCGCTCCTTTTTCATTAAGACTTACCCATTTATACACGTGCACCAGAGAATCAATTAAATCTCTTTTCCTTTAAAAAAAAATCTAGTGAAGAATGGTATTAAACAAAATTTTGCTAAGCTTTCAAGGCAAATTCAATGCAGAATTGACATCCTTCAGTCTTTGTGTGTCCAAACATGGAATGAAGCTGACGAAAAAGAGATCTTCGACTCCTTCAAACACTGGATTTACCGCCTTGAATGATGCGATGTGTGAAGTTTAATGAGTTCCTTCCTATACTAATTTAATACTGAGTTACAAATAAGGTTATACTACATTGTATTAGTAGAATACATTAAATATTCAAGCTTTTATTTGTTTTGTTGGGAATTTTATGAATGGATGATTTAATGTCCGTCCGATGTAATGACCGTTTTCTCTTTCCTCTGGAGGGTCGTTACATAAAGTTTCGACTGCCTAAACCACTTCAACAACAACCGGCACCCCCCCGTAACCTGTCCCTCACTGTCATTGAGATCATGCAGTTGGCGCATGCTTTTAGATGCCTCAACACACACTAGTTTGGTTGGTCTTTGCAACTCCCCAATACGAACACGTGACTATTTCTACCGCTGCAGTTATCTTTTTGGATTCTTGGGATGTCCCTTCTCATCTGGCCACTCAATCTACATGACAATGCTTAATGATGCACTCTGTTAAATAGAATACGTCTCATAACATATATTAAATACAAAAAATCACGTATCATTAATAGGTGTATAACAGTCTTCTCACTTTTCTTGCCTATTTCAATATTTCTCTCTCACACATAGAAAAGAAATGTGTTCTATGACTGAGTTTTCGCTGTAAAGTTTCCTTAATATTTACCAACTCTGTAAAATCTGTCCTGGCATGAATTATAATTCCCACATGGGTTGTAGTACCCAAAATCTCTTTCAAAGGTACGACGGTCAGAAGGTGTTCCTTACTTTTTAACGAAGACCAACAAAATGAACGACATAACCACTTTTTCTTCCGTGTTTTTCTACGCCTATTTTTGTTTTTTGGGAAAAAAGTCCAGTCATTTTAATTTAGAGAAATTACAGAAATTCAAGTCCGATGCAAGAAGTTCTCTCTCTCTCTCTCTCTCTCTTCACCCACCAACTGCCAAACTGCTGGAGTTTCCAATAATCTTCGTCTTTCACATAAATCTAATTAATACAGAACTGCCATAATTAGAATACTCGCATTACAACGAAACCTTTTATTACACAATAAACAAATTACAGAAACTGTTATCAAAGTTAAATGTTAGAGAATATCACTAAATTATAAAGGCGTCTCCGTAGCCAGGGGGAAGGAGCAGCAGTGCATAGCACACGCTTCTTGATTAGGACTGGGGGTTCGAGCCCATCACCACCAAATACGGAGGATGCGGAACGGCATTCAGGGAATGACCACCGCATATCCCGGAGCAATATGACCTTAGTTGCTAATGCTCCCAAAAACCAAATAACAACAACTAAATTATAAAGAAAATAAAAGATTTATTACAAAATGAATAAAATACATAGAGAAGAGAGAAACTAATACTAAAATATGAATAAAAGTTGAGTTATAGAGTATAAAAAGAGGGAAGGGGTGTTGAATTGGAAAATTGAAGTTAAAAATTGCGAGCAGTAATATTATTATTATTATTATTATTAGTTATAATGAAAAGCATTTTGCTTCAAATGCAGAGATTTGTGTGATAAGAAAGAATTTGTATACTGAAAACAAATCCTTTTGGAGAGAAACATTTACTCGGAATGGATTTTCCTATGCCAGGACAATTTGCCTTTCTCAGAGAATGATTTGCCACACGTTGCACACGAAAAAGGTTTTTCTCCGGTGTGGACTCTTATGTGCACAGTAAGACCAGAAGACCGTGAAAATGTTTTCTGACAAAATTGACACGAGAAGGGCTTCTCACCCGTGTGGATCCTCGTGTGGATCACACAATCTGTTCGTTTTGAAAATGCCTTCTCACAGAATTCACACGAATACGGCTTTTCTTTCAAATGCACTCTCCTGTGACCACTTAAATCTGATGATGTACGAAATGTTTTTTCGCAGCTGTCACAGGAAAAGGGCCTTTCCCCAGTGTGGATCAGTCTATGCCTTGATAGATTTGAGGACGCCGAGAAGGATTTTCCACAATATCCGCACGTGAAAGGCTTCTCTTTGGTGTGACTTCGGAGATGTTTTAAAAGGAGTGAATTTTGTAAGAATTTTCGATTACAAATATCACATTGGAAACGCTTCTCACCAGAGTGAATCCTCATGTGCACTACAAGGTTTTGCTTTAAAGAAAATCTTTTATCACAAACGTCACAAGAAAAAGGCTTCTCCTCAGTGTGAGTTGTGAGATGTTTTAAAAGGGATGAATTTTGTGAGAATTTTCGATTACAAATATCACATTGGAAAGGCTTCTCTCCAGAGTGAATCCTCATGTGCACTACAAGGTTTTGCTTTAGAGAAAATCTTTTATCACAAATGTCACAAGAAAAAGGCTTCTCCTCAGTGTGAGTTGTGAGATGTGATAAAAGGGATGAATTTCGTGAGAATTTTCGATCACAAATATCGCAACGAAAAGGCTTCTCACCAGAGTGAATCCTCATGTGGCGTACAAGGTGATGCTTTCGTGAAAATCTTTTATCACAAAGGTCACAAGAAAAAGGCTTTTCCCCCGTGTGGATTCTCCTGTGCACATTTAGATGGGATGACTGTTTGAATGTCTTCCCACAAGTATGGCAAGCGAAAGGCCTCTCACCGCTGTGAATGTCCTCATGTTGCCTAAGGCCTGATGAAGTACGAAATGCTTTGTCGCAAGTACCACTTCTGAAGATATTCTGGCCAGAATGCATTTTCGTGTGCTGACGCAGAGATGAAAGCTTTGAAAATGTCTTGTCGCAGTGCTCGCAGATGAGATGAGTCCCTTCGTTATCAGCCATCGTAGCAATCAAAGACGTTCCTATTTATTCACCTGAAAAAAGATAAAACCTTTTTATAAAACAGGATAAAAACTGTAAATTGAATTTATAATTACAATTACTCAATCTAAGTAGGAAGGAAAGGACAATGGACCATCACGGTGTTCCCTAAATTAAGGGAATATTAAATAATACGATCGACTGCTCATTCACTACCTCGTTACATTTTCATTAAAAAATGTTTTTTTCTTTCGTTTTATTTATAATAAGAGAAAAACCAAAACTTTGCTATCGCAAAATGCCGAGCAGAAATGGCACACTACACAGCTTCAAAAATGACACTCGGTCCAAAAGTCACGTAATGCTTGTGCCATTGGGTTGATTGAGTGATGCTATTATGTATTGTATGGTCTTCGGTGGACAATAGATATAATCCCTAATCCACCTAGTGCCACTGTCAAATTTATACAAAGTACATGAATGGGCCTGAATGAGTGGTGTGTTTGGTTTTTGTAGTAATGACATAAAAAAAATTATGATATTAGGGTCCACCGTATATGATTCCAATTTCCCCATATATTTATTTTGTCTGTGAATTGCGTGTATTCTCTGGTCGATATGCCTGTTTGCTGGACGAAAAAATACCCATTTTCTTGAGGGGGAAGGAATATTTTTATCTTCACCTGAGACCGACTAACTCAGCCAAGGAATGAAAAAAGCCCATTAAAGTGCCTCGCGTTAAGGATGGAATTCGAACCGGGCATTTTTCACCCGACTGTGGGGAGGATGATGACGATACCACTGTGCTACCCAAACAATACACAAAGCAAAGTAGTAAACTCGAAGGACAGAATTCATGGGATACCTCGTTCCTGGGCCACGCGACGCTGTCATCCATCTACGCAGTAGACAAACCCATCGCTTGGAAGGTATATAGGTACAACACATTCACGTAGACGGTAATTCGATGTCAGTATAGATTACCATCGTGAGTTAGCCAACTTTGCAAGGTAGATGTAGTGGGTGCCCGACGCATGGATTACTCTCTCGCGAAGGTGATACAGAAATTGCGCTTTCCGCATTCCACAGTATCAAGAGTATCAGGAAAACGCCATTTCAGAATAACATCTCATCGTGGACAGCGCTGTGGGCGGATAAAGGTAGTAGATGAACGTGGCCGTCGACGTCAGTGTTGCATTGTTTCACTCAAAAGGAGAGCTGCAGTAGCACATATCACAACTGACTTCAACGAGGAAGGTGCCAGAAGACCATCACCTATTGGCCCAATATGTTATGGGAGCTGCTGACCAACCAGTCTCATTGCTACCACCACGACACAGGACTCTACGCCTGAAATGGGCAAAAGAATATTGTCACTAGACCTTGGATGATTGGAGACGGGTCTCCAGGTCAGATGAGTCCAGTTTCTAGTTATTTCGAGTGGACAGGACGGTACGTATCTGGTTAAACCACACGCAGCTATGTACCCGTCATGTCGACAAGGAACTATTCAGGTATGTTGACGGTCTGGAATGGTCAAGGGCTTGTTCAACTGCCATACGTTGGGACCTGTGCTTCGTGTAGACGCATCTTTATCAATCCGGGTGACATGTCCATTCTTGCAGATCATCTGCTCCCCTTCATGGTAATTTTGCACCCACAGGGCAATGGACTTTTCCAGCAGGAAAAATGCACATAACACTATGGCATGCCTTCCCGTTCACAAGATATATGGATGATCCAAACTCGAACGGATCTTTCCACAGCATCCCAGAGATGCTCCACCCAGGAATGTGACGAAATTTTGGTTAGTGGCGCAGCAAGCATGGATGGAAATACCTGTGAAAATATTTCGTGAACTAGTGGACTCAATGCCTCGCTGTGTGACTACCCTTTTCCGGACGAAATGTGGGGCAACTTGTTACTAGATAGGTTTCCCAGGATTTCTGCCTATTCAGTGAAAAGTATAGAGTAGATTCAAAGAGGGACCCATTGTTCCAGGAGATAATGAACGTCCATTTAATCCCTCATTCCGCCAATTGAGGATGCACTTGTTCAGCTTTGGGAATGGGGTTGGCTCGTTGTGGTTCTATATTTGTACAGACCGGACCCTTCATTTAATTCAACTGGCACACGCTGGAATCACCAGTGAGTATATTCTATAGTCAGTAGTGATTGGATCTGTAAAAATTAGTTAGTGCAGGGAGGGAAGTCGGGAGTGTAGCTGACAGAAGTTCGATTTCGGAAGTCGTGGGAAGAGAGATGAGACGAAAGAAAAGAAAAGAAAGAAAAAAGAGCGAAGTGAATGAGTAAAGTAAAGCTGAAGAATAAAGGGTTCTGTTTAGCAAGGAAGAGGAATTAAGAAATATGCAAAGGTGCATATTCTGCGTAATAAGGGAATAATTGGTCGAAGATACTCCTGTCCCTCGAAGGAAACCCGCTCCAGAGAACCGTTCCCAAGCATGATCAGCAAGGAAGGTGGTCCCTATGCAAAAATAACCATCTTATGGTTTTCCAACTGTTTTTTATAATTGGTTATCCAGCTTTGTCTGATTTCTCACTGCTGGTGTCCCAAGGTTCAGTTCTTTTCCCACTCTTTTCTTCTTGAATGTTAATGACCTTCTGCGTGGCTCAATTGGGAAGCGATATGTGAGAAGACGAAAATCGGAGGCATACCATCCTGACTGCATAACATCGACTGTAAAGTTCCCCGGCGCATCCTCAGTTGGTCTCGGTTAAGCCATCTGAGGATGGCTTAACAAGCAAAGGGGAGGGGCGAATTAAGTTTTTTAACGGAACGATGAATGCAGAAAATATGCACTGCTCTGCATTTCGTGTCTTTGCCCATGAGAGCCTTACAGATTTCATAAATAATATAAAACATATTTGATGGGAAAAAAAATCCCTCATCTCTTGGGAAACTTATAATTTTATTCGGTTAATCTTTAAAAGCTGGTACATCCGGGTTAGTTGAGGGAGGAGGCGTACGTCACTGCAGGGATCGACAACTTTCACTTCTCCCACTGCTTACGTTCACTTTCTGTTATATGACCCACTGCTCCCTCCCCCACAACCACGCCGTTGCGAGCATCACTTAAGAACCAGTACTAATTTCTACGATTGCGAATTTAGCACGGGGACGGGCGCAATGCTGAAGCGAGCGACAGGTGTCAGGTGACCGACTCCAAGCGGCGGCTGTTGTCGCGTGATCAGTTTCATGCCGAAGTAGCGGAGAAGCTGGAGCACCAATTTCTAAGGATACGATGCAATGAACGCAGGAAAAGTACGTCGCACATGCGGGAAAACTATCGCTTATCCGTTTAAAATTGACGTAATTTATTTTTTCTAACCATGAAAATAGCGAACAGCATCTGTAGTGATTGGAGAAGTGCAGAGTTGAAGATTCAACAAACTCTTGACCACATTCATCAGATAGAGAAACGACGAGATGCTTTCGATCGGACTTCAAATGTAATCTTATTTTCCGCTCGTGAGAATCTTCCATTCATATTTTTTACAAATAACTGAAATTTTAGAGAAAGGGGAGATTTGCTATCGAATTCTGACCACGTTTTGAAAGAACATATTTTGAGAATTAACCGTTCATCTGATCGGAATGAACCTTCGTATTTATCGCCAAAGATTCAAAATGAGTTTATCAACATTTCAGAAAATTATGCGAGAGAGAGAAAAGAGTAGCCAATAATATGAAACAATCTAAATATTTTGGAATTCTATTTTACAGTATACCAAACGCAACCCACACTGACCAAATGCATAAAGTAATGAGAAATTCCATATTGTAGTTGACAAGGTTCAAGTTGAACTTAAGTTTCATTCCATTTCATCGGTTTCGTTTTCTGCCTACACCAAAGCTCGCAACAATTGTAAAGCAGTTATTAATCAGTCCAAACTAGATTTTGAAAAGGCTAAGAGTAGAAAAATTGCTTCTTGTCCTAATGGTAGCCGAGATTCAGGTCTCTTGCCAAAGCTATTGGCCGCAACTTTTGCCAATCTCTGCTCTCACCTCTGTCAAAACACGATGGTTCTGTTGTGACTTCAGTCAAGGATAAAGCTGACCTGCTAGCATCCCATTTTTCTTCAAACTCATGTATTAATGATCTTGGTAAAACACTTCTCTCCATTCCCAACACGCTCCGTTCAATGCCTGCTGTGGTCTTTAGTCAAAAGAATGTAGTAGTAGTAGTAGTAGTGGCATGTGATGCAAGAAAGCAAGTATATGAGCTTATGCAGCATCAGCCAAAAAAAAAAAAAAAAAAAAAAAAATCACACCATTCCCTCCAAATGCCTGTCCAGTTCCTCCTTAAATTTATTCAACCTATCAACTTCCACAACGACAGATGGAAGTTTGTTCCAGCAATTAACCACCCGCTGACTAAAGGCAAATTTCCGCACATCTATTCTACATCTGCCCTTTCTTAACTTGAATTTATGCCCCCTTAGTTTCGTAATCTGAACAATTGGAAGGATCCCATTAGAATTCAGCGTGCTGAACCCATTCAAGGCCTTATACACCTCAATCAGATCACCGCGCAGGTGCCTAGTCTCCAGCCACTGCAATTTGCAGAACTTAAGCCTCTCTTGATAAGAGGATCCCTTCATTCCCCTCACCAATCTTGTTGCCCTTCTCTGTACACGCTCAAGTAAATCTACATCCTTCCTAAAATGAGGCCTCCACACCTGTACGCAGTACTCAAGGCGTGGCCTGACCATTGCCTTATACAGAGGGATAATCACCTCCTTTTCCCTGCTAGCAAAATTCCTATATATCATTGACAAAACCCCATGACCTGCCCTGGCAGCCTGTCTGCATTGCTCAGAAAACTTCATATCTGCCTGCACAATTACTCCCAGGTCTTTTTCATTTTCTACCACCTTAAGTGTAGTACCACACAGTTGGTACGTTTCTCTGGGATTACTTCTACCCATATGCAGTACTTTGCATTTGTCAAGGTTAAACTTCAGTTGCCACTTCTTAGCCCATCTGCCCAAATTATCCAGATCCTGTTGCAGCAGCACACTGCCATCACTGTCATTAACAACCCTGCCAACCTTTGTATCATCTGCAAACTTCGACATTAAGCCTGATATACCTTCATCAATATCATTGATAAATATACAAAACAACAGTGGACCTAACACCGAACCCTGTGGGACCCCACTAATAACATTAGTCCAAGAAGAGCAGCACCCATTGATTACCACCCTCTGTCTTCTCCCACTTAACCATCCTTTTATCCATTGTAGCAACTTACCCTTAATACCATTCTGCTCCAATTTGTACAATAGTCTTCCATGCGCAACAGTGTCAAAAGCTTTCCTGAAATCCAAATATATGATATCAAAATTATTTTTTGCATCCAGTTCCTTTGTAACCACATCATAATATCCTATCAAATTTGTCAGACAAGACTTTCCCTTAACAAACTCATGCTGTGTCTGAATTATTGCTGCAGTCTTGTCTAGATGATCCTGCAATGCATCTTTAACCAGTGACTCCATTATTTTCCCAGGAACAGAAGTTAAACTAACTGGTCTGTAGTTACTCGTGTCACCCTTCGATCCCCATTTGTGAATTGGGGATACATTTGCACATCTCCAGTCCGTGGGAACCTCCCCTGAGTCCAAGGACGCTCTCATAATTATGGCTAAGGGTTTGCTTAGTTGCTTTGCCGCCTCCTTTAATATAACTGGATAGATCCCATCCACCCCAGGTGCTTTTCTTATGTTTAACTTCAACAATTTTTCCTCCACTTTGCTTTCAGCTATTACAAAATCATAAAGTATCCTGCTACAATTTGATAACCTTCTGCCATTTTCAAACCTCAACAACTCCTCACGCGTGAATGTAGATGCAAAATACTCATTCAGTTTGTTTGCTATCTGAGCAGGATCATCAACAGTCGAACCATCGATGTCAAGTGGACCAATCAGATTCAACCCCTTCCTTTTAGAGTTGATATAAGTAAAGAAATCCTTGCTGTTTTTCTTAGCATCTTTTGCCAAGGATTTCTCGTAATCTGCCTTCGCCTGCCGAACCTCCTTTGTGACCTGATTACAGATTAACTTATATCTGCCATAGGCTTCTGGGTCGCTTGATAATTTATATGCATCCCATGCATTTTTCTTCTCTGTTACGAGTCTCATTAGTTCATTTGACAACCATTTAGGCCTAAACCTTGAGCAATATTTCTTAATAGGTATGAACTTTTTAGTAGCATTTACGATTAATTCCTTGAATGCTTCCCACTTAGAATTTACTGTTGGTAACATCGTCAGTTGATCCCACTGTACAGAATTTAAAAACTGTCGGAGACCACTGTACTCGCCTTTACGGAAGCAAAAACCTTTTCCTTTACCCGTGATGCTAATTAAATCTTTAAGTAAATCCCACGTCAGTACACTGTGATCACTGCCACCTAGTGGTTCTTTTATCTGCAAATTCTTAATACATGAATGATCACTGCTGATAACTAGATCAAGAGTATTACTTTCTCTGGTTGCCTCTCGAACATGCTGCTGCAAAAAACAATCATCCAATAAATCCACAAAAGTCTGACTAGTGTGTGAGTGACCAACCCACAAGTTCCAGTCAATATCTGGGAAGTTAAAATCCCCCATTATAAGACATTCTGATTTACTAGCCCACTCTATTTCTCTGTACAATTGTTCATTGTACTCATTCAAGTCATTAGGCCTATAACACACTCCTACTCTTATTTTTGCTTTTGCAGTGCTTATGTCACACCAAACTGACTCAACAATGCACTGTTCATCTATATCAACTGGATGCACTTCTTTTGTTTTTATGTTTTTTCTTAATTAACAGCATAACACCTCCTCCCTTCCTATCCTGTCTATCCTTTCTGTAGACGTTGTACTCCCCAAATTCCAGTTCTGCATTCCTTATATCTGTGTGACACCACGTCACTGATATCCCAACAATATCCGCCTTTGATGTCTTGACTAACACTTCATGTCAGAAGGATTCTGACAAATCTTGATGCAAAGAAAGCTCCAGGTCCAAACCTGTGCTCCGGAACTTCCTCCTGTTCTTTGTCGTCTTTTTTTTTACCTTCTTATTCCAAATGTGTTTTTCCTTCTGCTTGGAAATGTGCTCATATCCATTCAGTTCCTAAAAAAAGAATGACAAATCCCTCCGATCCAATTTTCGTCCCATTCATTGCACTCCTACCCGTTCCAAAGTAATGGGGAAATCAACTAACCGCCAAATAAGACTGTCTAGAAACCTTCCATGTGATCAACGATCGCCAGTATGGATCCCTTCAGTGTCAATCCACTGCTGATATTCTGGCTTATGTTACCCATCCATGGAAAAATTTAATGGAAAATTTTGGTGCAACGATTGACCTTTCAAAGGATTTTGATGGTGTTTGGCGTACAGGACTTCTAAATTTTAAATTATTCTAAATAATACAATTATGGTGTACCTTTAAAACATTAATCACAGAAGCCTTGAATGCTTACATAACATTAAAAAATACTGCATGAGGAAGATTACAAGCCGGATGAATAAGGAAGTTGTCAGACTACTTGAGCAGAAAAAGGAAACATGGAAAAGTTAGAGCAATAAAAAGTACTGTAGCGTATAATAGCTACAAATTGATCTGTAATAGTGCCACCAAAAAGGTCAGGCTGGCAAAGGCAGATTATGAGAAATCGCTGGCAAAGGCAGATTATGAGAAATCGTTGGCAAAGAGGGGATAAGCAATTATTCACATATATAAATGCAAAGAAAAGAAGGACAAACCAGATCCGACACTTATGTGATTGGCGTGGGAGGGTATTAGATACTCCAGCTGAAGTTGCAGGTGAACTCAACAGTTACTTTGCATCGATATTTACAGAAGAAAAACCCTTTGCGTCAATGAGAAATTATGGGAGTGAAGTCGATGTTGAAATTTATTTAATGAAAAAACTTTCGAACCTACAGGCCAGTAAAGCTCCTGGGGTTGATGGCATATATCAGTAATAGTGCGGCCACTTTGAACCGATTTTGTCAGCGGATGGTCTTCCTCCCTCTTCACCTCCGTCACCAGGTGGCGCTGCCATAGAAACACTTTGAACCGATTTTGTCAGCGGGTGGTATTCTACCCTCCCCTCCCCACATACGCCACCAGGTGGCGCTGCCACCGAAACACTTCGAACAAAACTGACTGGGGGTTGTTCCACCCGCCCTCTTCTTACTCCCGCCGCTAGGCGGCGTAACCGTCGCACAGTGTTAAAACATGCATGGTGTAACATGTCTTAAGACATCATAATCCTTTGTGGTAATCGAAAGAGAGGATTTTGTTCCCCCATGCATTTGAAGGTGAAGACGTGTTTTTTAAATTTTGCTGCTTGATTGCAACACGTGTATATTTTTAAAAGAATTTTAAATGAGAACACTATTTTAAACACGTTATTTTTAGGCAATAAAATTTGAATTGTTGTTTTTACTTTTAAAGTATTCATGAACAAATCAATGGTATTGATTTGTTCATAATACTTTATATATGAACATAAAGTATTATTCATGACCAGTATTTGTAATCAATGGTATTTTTTAAAGTATTCATGAGCAAATCAAAGGTATTATTTGAATATAATTAAAGTATTCATGAACAATATTTTTAACCAATGGTATTTTGTCAGTTGAAAGTGATTTTCAATACAATTTTTAATGAAGACACAGAATTATAATGAACGAACACTGTTAACAAAATTATTTACAAATGAATCATTATTCTGATAAAATCTTGACACAGCTCTCTTTTCAAGGACAGTCCATTATAATCCTATTGTAGTGGGGAGCTTTGCTAGCGTTAATGCTTTACAAAAACATACAAAATTACCCAAACATACTGTGAAAGAATGGTTATCAGGACAACCCACATATGTGAGACACAACGAAGAAATTTTCCTCGTAACAAGATGAAAGTTCCTGGTCTTCACCATACATTTCAATGTGATTTAGCCAACATGTCAAATCTTGCTCAAGGCAATGAGCTCTGCCTTTAAGTTGTACGATTGGTCTTTCTTCTCGCCGTACCAGGCTTGGAACTCTACATGGTCTTCTTTCAATATAAATTCAATTTTGAAATGCTTTTCGTCGGGAATAGAACCCACGTAATCTGTTAGTTTGTAGAGTATGGAACGCATGCGGAAAGAATCCTTTTCGAACCTCAGGTAAATCGAACATTGCAAGTAACCTCCTAAGGGGGACTGATATGTACGAATACGAATCTGAGAAGATGAGATTCAGTTTCAAATGGTAAATTCCTAATATTTCAGAGCCATCAAAAATAACTCGAGGTTCGAAGTTCTTACCGTAGAGGTATACGGTAAGAACGAAGTAGCCATCAAAGCCTCACAATGAAATAGCTGTTACTATTGCACGTCCCATGCATATATTATCATTATTCCTAATTTTGACAACGCACTTCTTCTTTTCTAAGAAGTTGTTTAGATGTATAATAGTTTTTTTTTTTTTTATATTTTGGGAATGACCATCACCACCTTTATTTGATATTTTTATCAGTACGATATCGATTGTGAGAGAGTCTGTTATCAGGAAGACACTTCGCGATTGATCTACGCTGAAAAATGCATCCATAATTCGATCTAATGTCAGTTCTGATATTTTCATAAATGGCAGATTAATCGGTGTTTTTAGGGAACTAAAGCCGTTAGTGGAAGAAAGAGACTTTGGTGTTACAAAAGTCAGTCATGAAGTTCTCCTAGCATTGTAGACAGGATGCAAGGAAGGCCCATGTTGTCCTATCGGGGATTTATTGAACAATTGCTAGAGATAAAAGTTAAAGTGCATCCAATATTAGTCCACTGCAGGATGGAAGGCTCCTCAACGATTCATTTAGAAGGAAATGGGCCATAATCTGAGACGCTGGTCCAGTTCGGGTTGGCAGATGGACCGTATTTAGCAGTCAGGAGCATGAACCCCGGTCTACTCAAAGAGCTTGTGCTACTGCACTCCCGCTCCTGACCACTCGGCTACGGAGGCATCACAATCCCTTTATAATTTCAGCTGTGTCCATAGAGTAAAAATTATAGAATTTATTAGTTTCCCTTTGAACTGGGTCCACCAAACCTGAGGATATAAAAATACGGAGATAGAAAAACGTGCACATAAAATGCAAGTTTTTCTGTGCTATTTTACGAGCATTAACAATGAGAAAGGCTGAAAAGAAGAAAAAGAAAGGGTAATTTTGGGGAAAATTTGACGAAACAGAAACAAAATGAAATGCACGTTTTTCTATGAAAAACAATCAGATTGAACTGGGACAAAGAAAAACCACTCACCTCATCGGTCGGGTGTCCTCCTTCAATCTTCAGTTTCAGGTTTATATAACAAGCTCACAGCTTTTAAAAATTGAAGCGTGAGATCGCTGCTGCTGGAATTCTTCCTTCGCCACATATACTCTGCGAGGTAGGAGTCGAACTGATCATTGACTTTGCTAAATGACAGTTGCCGTTTAATGGCACTCCATGTTCCCTCGATTTTGTTTGTGTTTGCCCCTGTTTCCGGGTCGGTGAAATGAATTGAGTTGTTTACAGTGAGATGTTTAAACCCTTCGTCTCCCAGACAATCATACGACTTCCAACAGTCCGATACTATGGTGGTACCGGGCCGAATGGAAATCTTAATGATGTCTAGGAGAACGTCTTTACTCCTATTTAACACAACCCGGAAAAAATACTTTCCTGTATCCCGCTCAATCCCACCAAACACCCATTGCCCATTCACTCTTTTTCCTCTATTATATTTCCTTTTACCGAACTTGCTCTCATCTATCTCAACAATTACATTCACTCCGCCTATCATACCAATTTCCCTCTGGCACACTTCCACACACACTTCTCTGCAAAAACTCCTCCAGTTACTCACGGTCGCGGACCCGACACCAAGCTCTTTCATAATATGATCGACGGGCACCTTCGCAACCCAATAATGGGTGAGAAGGAGCACGTCGATTATACTGAACTTGCTGAAGGAGAACCACCCCTTTCGCACAGATCTTTTACAATAATGAGGATTGGCCCCTTTCGCTCGGCAGACCCACTCAAAACCATCCGAACGATCCTTCCGCTCGGCAAAGCTCATTTTCCTTTCACACCGAAAACATTTGTACGCACACACAATCAAATTTATTTTTTGGCACCATTCAATTACACTCTTGCATCCTTCATTTTTCAGACACCCAAACATTTGCACACTGATTCGTTCCATTTTTTCTAGGATTGAACGGAGAGAAACAAAGAAAAAAACAACACAGCAGCAACAGGACACCCGCACAAATGACATACTGACTAAAAATGACCACCGGATCCTTGAAATGGTGCAATAGTAATCAGCCAATCAAGAGCTAATATTTTATCTCTGTGATTGAATGATTAATTTATTAATTTTATAATTAATAAATTAATAAAGATTTTAAAAATTTAATATTTTATTAATTTTTTATTGATTTGAAATTCACATTTATCGGGGGTCACATTTATCGCGAAAAATGTTATTGTGACATTTTTCGCGATAACAAAACGGCAACTGTCATTTAGCAAAGTAAATATTTATATACAGAGCTGACTGTATATAAACCGTAAACCGAGGATTGAAGGAGGTCACCCGACCGATAAGGTCAGTGGTTTTTCTTCGTCTCAGTTCGTTGTTAATGCTCGCGAAATAGTCTAGTTCAGTGCTTCTCAATCTTTTTACTCTCGTGGCACATTTTCCAAAGAAGAAAAATTTCGTGGCACATTTTCCAAAGAAGAAAAATTTCGTGGCACACCTACGTAGTCATAGAAGAAGAAATTTCAAATTAAATAAATAGAACGAAAAATAATATTGACAATTTTTTTATTTATACTTATATTATATCTGTGTTAGGCAACCAATTTTTACGACCAAAATAAAATATTCGGACAATGATGTTAAAATAAAAACGACGCTAGTTTTTTTTTAAGAGTTCGCGGCACACTTGGAAAATTTTGCGGCACACTTTGAGAAACACTGGTCTAGTTATGTACGGGCGAGAAAAATCAAGTGATTGCACTTCGTGTAACTTTAAATTACCTTTTCCCCTTTTCAACTATATCCGACTTAAGGGTTTCTGAATATCTACCGTAATGTTAATCTATATCTTCACATAAGATGGCAGCCACCACTAAAAACAGTTACTAACGTTAATCAATAGCGTTTACACAAAATGGCGGCCTTCACTGTAGGCAGCCATGATATTCAAAATGGCGGCCTTCAATTCACACCGAGTCCGCCAAAAATTCCCGCCTTTAACTCTGATTGGCTGTCAACCATGGGGAAGACAGCATGGCGACCAAAGTGAAACACAAACCATTAATGTAGGCAAAAGCCAAGAAAATACATATCTCTTTTATGGCTGGCTATTGGCAAACAAAAAATATGCCATCAAAATCCCCTTGCCACAAACAGCCACCCTAATGTTCCAAAAGGTGTCTAAGACCGTTGACAACCCTAAAGCAGAGTGTCAAAGGCCATTCTCACAAAAATACGTCCGACAGTGAAGGAGCTAATGTTAAATAGCAGCCATTTTCTAATGTTAAGCTGCGACGAAAAATCGCTAGAATGGTCGAAAATTAAAACAGTGAGCCAGGCGCTTCTCCTCCACTATCAGACCCAAAAAATGTGTCACCACACTCACCAAGACATTATCTTCTTGGGGACATATTTCACTACTGATGGGGGTGGCTAAAAACACAAATATAAAGCTAAATTCAGAGAGACTTACAAATTACGTCACTACACAACAACATAGAACAGTCCACTCAGTAGTACCCAGTGTTGCCAACTCCTCTTAATAATACTGTACTTCCAGCTAGCCGCATGCTCAAAATGCGCTATTTTAACACTTAACCCGCCAACTGTTTAAATTTTCATTTGGGTTAAATCCTATGAATGGGTACCATAAAAAAATTTTAAGACTCTACAGACAAAATCTCCAAATTGCATATCAAATGCAGTTTATTCTGAGGAGAAAAGAAGTGAAAAATAACAACTATCGTTTAACGGAGTTAATGAATTTATGCTGTAGCAATATTGATGATCACGTGATTTCTTGGTTGGCGAAAAATCACATTTTGCAAAGTACAGCTTTTGGTGAAGTTTGCAAACTTGAAATGCGACTTACAAAAAGTAAATCTAAAAGTGACATGTTTAGATGGAGTTGTAAGAAATAAATAATAAATTTTCTGTTTATACTCCGGGACGACCAAACGGTCAGAGGAGTTCACAAGATAGATAGAATACAAGAAACAGTACCGTATTCTGTAGTCACGGGGTTGAACCCCGGTCACTCAAGGCACGTGTACTTATGCCTGACCACTAGGCTACGGCGGCCTTTGCTGTAAAACAAAGAGTATTAGATATAAATCATTTTTTGATGATAGTACATTAGCGTTATCTCAAAATTTATTACTTCTATACTTATAGTCCTAAGATTGGTCTCAAGATCGTATTGCTCTTCATTTAAGTATCAATAAAAAAAAAAAAAAAAAAAACACTGTTATTGGAAAATGAAAATATCTGAGGGAGATCTGCATGATATCAATAATTGATTAAGATAGTTAACTAGGGGGATTTCAGAAAATGGAATACCTATCGAAGTTGAAACTGATGAATCAGCATTTTTTAAAATAAAATATATAATAACCCCACGGAATTAAAACTAGTGAATATAGGCTTGGGATACCCAGGGTCCTGAGCTGGATATCATCATCGTTCTTACGTTGCCAAAATACATAAAATGCTAAACATATTTAAAATTTTTACATTTAAACTCATTCCGCTAAAAAAAACCCGTATTACATATTTCAGTCCGCCAAACCTGAAGCAAATCCGCTGAATGTAGCGGGAAAACCTCTAAATTAGCAACACTGGCGCCAACTGACCTGTTCCACGCTGACACTTAGATCCCGCTGCTCACGTGTTTTCATGGTATCGCACGCGCACGAACACATTACATTGGTTCGTCTTTGTAACACGCCGATGTGACTGCTTCTGAATGAGCGGTCAATGAACCCTTTGGATTATTGGGATGTCCCCTCTCATCTGGCCACTCAGTGTACATGGAGATTTTTTTTTTTTTTTTTTTTGGTAGTTGTTGGCACATAGGCTTCTGTGGCCATGATGCACCCCCAAGGTTTTTGCAGTACTTTGATCCAAGCCCGAGGCGGGAATCGAACCCGCGACCATTGGGTTGCAAGGCACTTTACCCACCCAGCTAGCCCGGTCGGCTTACATGGAGATGCTTAATGGTAGCTCTGTTATACGATAATAAGTTCTGACCTTCCTTGCATCTCACAAATATTTCCTCTTTCACATAAAAAAAAAAGAAGAAAACTCACGTAATTACCTTTTCTTTCGTTTTTGTGTTTACCTTCTACTGCTGTTCTTACGAAACTGTTATAAAAGTTTGATATTAGAGAATATCCGTAAATTATAAAGAAAAAAATGAAATCTTATAAAATTAATAAAATACATAGACAAGATGGAAACTGAGATTAAAATATCAATTAGAAATATAAAAAGGGAAGGTGTGTTGAACTCCTAAAATATTAAAGACGAACAATAATATTATTATTAATTGAAATTAAAAGCTTTTTGCCTCAAATAAAGAAAAAAAATTTGTGATAAAAAAGATCATGAATTCTTGCGAGAAAAGTACAACTCACGTGAACACAGAAAACAAATGCATTTTGGAGGGACTTTTATTCAGAATGGAGTTTCCTATGCTTGGATAAGCTGGACATCTGAGAAAATACTTTGCCACGCACTGCACATTTAAAGGAATTTTCTCTGGTGTGGACTCTTCTTATGTGCACAGTGAGCTGGCCAAACCGTGAAAAACATTTTTGGCAAAACTTACACGAAAAAGGCTTCTCATCCCTGTGGATCCTAGTGTGGCTCACACAGTTTGATCGTTTTGAAAATGTCTTTTCACAGAATTCACAAGAATAGGGTTTTTCCTTAGAATGCACTCTGCTGTGGATTCTTAAAGCAGATGATGTATTAAATGTCTTTGTGCAGGTGTCACAGAAAAAGGGCCTTTCCCCAGTGTGGATCCTTATATGTTTTGATAAATTTGATGAGGTCGAGAAGGATTTTCCACAATATCCACACGTGAAAGGCTTCTCTTTGGTGTGAGTTCTGCGATGGCTTAAAAGGGTTGAATTTTGTGAGAATTTTCGATCACAAATATCGCAATGAAAAGGCTTCTCACCAGAGTGAATCCTCACGTGGCGTCCAAGATGGTGCTTTTGTAAAAATCTTTTATCAGAAATGTCACAACAAAAAGGCTTTTCTCTTGTGTGGATTCTTTTGTGCGCAATAAGATGGTGTGAACGATTGAATGTCTTCCCACAAGTTTCACAAGTGAAAGGCCTTTTATTGCTGTGAATGTCCTCATGGCGGTGAAGGAGTGACGAAGTACGAAATGCTTTCTCGCAAGTTGCACATCTGAAGATATTCTGGCCACAATGAGTTTTCTTCTGCTGACGAAGAGACGAAAGCTTTGAAAATATTTTGTGGCAGCGCTCGCAGATGAGATGAGTCCCTTTGTTATCAGCTGGAGGAATCAAAGGTCTTGCTTCATTTTTCACCTGAAAAGATGGAAACCTTTTTATAAACCATGATAGAAAACTGTAAATTAATTGATGATTACAATTTCTGAATATTGTTCATAATAGGTAAAAAGAAAAGGGCACTGGAATTTTATGGTGTTCACTCATCTCAAAAAAATGTTAAACAATACAATTCACTGCTCATTCGCTACTTCTTTACATACACACACACAAAAGTTTTGTTTTTTAAAAACAGAAATAAGAACAATTTTGCATTCACCCAATGCCTTGCAAAACTGGCACAGTTGACAGCTTCAAAGATAACGCTCGTCGACATTTACATAAGGCGTGTCAGAGTGGTTTGAGTGAAGACATCCGCCGTTCATCTTACAGCAAACAGGACATTCATTTCGGAAAAGTCTGAATTATTTGAGGTGTTACAAAACACTTGATATGTTCAGTTTTGATTCGTAACATGTTTGGTAGTTGTTCACGTGTTACAGATCAGCGTCAGAAGTCTTCTTGAAATGCAAAAATAAAGCCTCAATTTTTTTATTTGTTTTTTATTTTTATTATTATTATTTTTCCATTCAGTTGCATTGTGATTACCGCATTGTGTTTATTAAGGTTGGTCACACATGATCTTCTCTGAACAAGTCCACGCTCTCGTTGCTATATAACTGCTTTCCCGTCAAGACGGTTCTTTATTTCTTCTTTAACGCCTGTTCCATTATCATCTTTCCATGAGAAATCAAGCTGACCCTACTGCGTCCTTCCATTTGATGAACAGTGGAGGCATTTGCATATCTCTACAGTCTGTACAGACCTCTCGTGAATTCAAGGATACCCTCAGGGAGGTTCACTTATCTGTTTTGCTGTTCGTATTAATATAATTGGATAGATTTTTTGAGGTGTGGATGCCTTAGCTTTCAACTTCTTGTCCACCACCCTCTCAGATACCATTAAATCATCTAATTGGCAGTTCTAATTAGATATAATTCGAATAACGCCGACCATAAAAACGTGACGTGTAGTTGCAACGTACTCATTATTCTAGTTCAACTCGAAATATCACGGCAAAGAATATTGGTCAGTGCAGAAAGAGTGTGTTGTGTACAACTAGGGAGAGTAAGGCCTTCGTTGGTGGAACAGTCGTTTTCAACCATTTTTTAATAATGGCACTCTTAAGTAATTTATTTTATTTTGTGGCATCCCTACTCAATTTCCTGACCGTTATATCCTCTTCTCTCTTCGTAAAAGGGCACCCGAACGTTGGCGCCCCGGTGAAGGGTGCCCTTCACCTGGGCGCCAACGTTCTAGGGGAACCTGAAAACCTGAAATTATTTACGTACATATATGAAGAAAATTTTAAACGGGCGCCAAATTTCAGTTGGCACCCGGGATCCACGTACCCTAGGAACACCCCTGCATATTTATATATATATATATGATCAGACTATTGGGTTGGGATGTTGACCTGTCAGGTGTAATTCCAATGGAATAAATTGAGATTGGCTGCAAAGTTAAAGCAGATTAATTGAAGTTAAGATTAAAATTAACATAAAAATAATAAAAATGGTACTTAAAGCTGCAGGTCTTAGAACTCTAACTATGTCTTCAAAGGGTCGGCAGCCAAAACCGAAGGAACCACAGCAATCAGCAAGGCATCTGTCTATATTTCCTTGTGGTTGCTGGGTATTTCTGCTATGACTAGAAGTGCCCCGGATTCATAATCCGGTTTATTAATATTTTCGCTCTTTTTTAGACGTTGAGTTTTGCCACTACATCCTATTATTTATATATATACATACAGGTGTCCAAAAAAAATGTATACACATTGTTTGTTAATCACTTCTCTGTTTATTTTCATAAAATTAATTTTATAATTTTATAATGAAGAAAAAATGTGAGAAAGAATATGAATTAACGCAAGTGTTCAAATTGTCCTCCATTCTCATCCAGGCATTGCTGATCGTCGAGAAACCGAATTGCATACATCACCGAAGAGATCTCTTGATATTGCTGCACATTCTGCTTCAATAGTTTGCCGTAATTCAGCGATTGTTGCTGATTTTGTGACATAAACTTTATCTTTGAGGTATCCCCGTAAATAAAATCCAATGCTGTTAGATCTGAAGAACGCAGAGGGGACTAAACACTGCCTCTTCGTCCAATCCATCTTTTTGGGAAAGTTTCATCCAGATAAGCCCTAACATTGCGATGAAAATGGGATGGTGCCCCACCGTGTTGAAAATAAAATTCATCATCCTCAAAGAGCTAACGAATGTATAATTCGTGATTAATTCATTTTGCAAGATTTAAAATGTTATGCACACTGTATTTGGGGATTGCCGCTTCA
Source organism: Mastigoproctus giganteus (assembly GCF_048544385.1). Lineage (NCBI taxonomy): Eukaryota > Metazoa > Arthropoda > Arachnida > Uropygi > Thelyphonidae > Mastigoproctus > Mastigoproctus giganteus. The sequence continues at coordinate 24,651,209 of NC_143575.1, forward strand.
CGAGCAGCTTGTCGGACCGATTTCCTTGGTGTTTGTCGGAAAAGTTCCAGCAGCTCTTGTGATCTCGTGGATGTGTGAGATCTTCCTGATCGTTGCCTGTGTACATTTTGCGCAGTGACACCCGCTTCAAACTTATGACGAATCTGCGAAATGGTGAACCGCGTCAGTGGTTCAGTGTGGCATTCACTCCTAAACTCTCTGTGGACTTCGTTGATATTTTCCGACTTCCAATACCACTTCAACACACATTTCCGCTGTTCAAATGGTTTTCTTCATTATTACCACTAACATGCAACTGAAAAAGAAAGATTAAAAAGGATTTCATCCCGTCCCAGTTGGGAATACTTATTTTACCCTCATTGTCTAATGCTATATCACAATAAACCCAATGAAAACTGACCGGCGGGTCTTCGATTGCAAAGGCTCGTGCTCAGTCGGGATATTTCTTCCAGCAAATCCTCGAGACGTCGCTCCTCCTGAGCATTTTGCATAAAAGCAAAAACCCTTCTCCTTTACTCCCAATAGCAGTTATATCTTTGAGTAAATCCCACGTCAGCTCATTGTGATCACTGCCACCTAGTGGTTCCTTTATCTACTGAGTTATGGGCTGTTAAAGTGTGTATACATTTTTTTTGGACACCCTGTATATATGTATTATTAAAAAATATAACATATATATGTTATATGAGAGTTATTATAATAATATAATTGTAAAAATTACAATTAATAATACAAATTATGTATACTGATATAATAATTTTAGTCTCTATATAGAGGTACTAAATAAACATCAATCATAATCACCACAAAATTAAAAAGATACCGTTCTCCTTTTTATAATGAAATAAATACATAAATTTAAAATAAAATAAAATAAGATTAAGTAACTTAAACCCAAATTATGTGGCACCCCGGTCGACATCCACTGGGTTAGACTGTGTTTCCACATTGACTGAAAAAATCCTGATTACAAATTCCATCAATGAGGCGATGAAATTTTAAGGGCTTTTTCATAACGCAGCTGAGTTAGTTGGTCTCAACAAGGTTTCAGTTTTCTTTTTTCTTTTCACAAGCTAGTGGTTTTTGTCCAACTAATAGAGATGCCACCAAAGAAAGGCAGACAATATACAAATATCTCATAGCCATATTTGCTGTGACACTTAACACGTAAACGCCCTTCCACGACCCCTCGTCAGTAGTAGAGTTGGTAGAATCACTGTCATGACCACACGCATTCGAAAGCTGTCAGATCGAATCCCGTCAATCAAAGGAGAAATATTTATGGGTCTTTCTCACACGTGGCTGAGTTAGTCGGCCCACCTTCTAGCAACATTTGATCATAGTCTCAAATTGACACAGTATGAGCTCTACTGAAACTGTCCCAACCTCCCGTGGTGTGGACAAGTTCCCAGGATCATCTCTCCAAGTAATTGATGCTTCTGGGTAGCAAAACGGCCAGAACACAAAACAGAACATGTAGGTGGGTGGTGGTGGTGGTGGCTAGCAACATAGGGTTCCATTAGGGGCCCTGCAACCAAGCAGCCAGAGACACAACACAATACTACATAAACCTTTTTTTCCTGGCTTTTGCAGTAGTTCTGCATTCAATCACAGAGTACAAACGGCGCAGATGTGGGAACCACCGAATTTCTATGACACTATGCTGAAGTACAAGACCAGTGGATGCCACGATTCCATACCTACAGAGCCCAAACCCAGGTAGCAGCAAAATAATGCACCCACAAGCAGTAATGAAAGTAATTAGATGCCAGCAAAAAATAAAATAATAAAATAAATAATAATAATAACAAAATAGGTAAAATAAAATAAATTAAGAGACGAATAGGATAGGAGAAAGAATTAAATAAATCAATTTGTAAAAAAAAGTGTATAAATAAGAAAAAAGAAATAAAAATAAGATAAATAAAATGTATATAAAATAAAATAAAATAATAATTCAGCACCCACATGGAGAAACCAGTGAGTGCCAGCAATCTCGTATCGCAGGAGACCCAAATCCTGGGTACTGGAGAAAGGGTTCGCCTCTTGAGGCCACAATTTCTGCCCCTTAAGGGGCTGTGGGGAAACCGAGAATAAAATCTCCGATCCGTGCGTAGGCGTAACACTCCTCTGGAAGTATAACACAGTACAGTTAGCTCTAAAACCGTCGTGCGCCACTATAATGAATAGAAATCTTTATTGTACAGTAAAGATACAATAATGTGCACGGACACAGCCAGGAGGCGCCAGGGGCTTGACAGTGATATAGGGTAATATAAAAATATGTACAGTATAACAAAAAGATAACATAACATTAAATTAACTTAAAAAAGGTAGCATTAACCATTCAATAGATATGAGTATATACATAGTTGTAAGGCAGACAGTACACCAAGGTATAAACACGTTCATATGTACAAAGCACATATTCCAGAATATTCACAGAAGTCAGAATATTTCACAGGAGTGCATTAAGTTGCTCGGTATACGGCTTGAGGGGGGCGTCGATGTTTGCGGGTTGCCCACTTTAGTATCCAGTATTCGCTGGCGAGGATGGGCTTCATGAGAGAAGGTACACCGAGATCTTTGTGTTGAGTTACAATTGGAATAATTGCACCCTTCCAGTGAAGGTTGTATGAATGTGGGACACTTCTTCAGAGAGAAAACCATAATAAGGGTTTTTTGGGGGTTCACTTTAAGACCGAAATGGTTGAGATGGCGGAAGAAAGCTGTGATCTTATTACAGATTTCCGATGTGATCACTCCTCTGTCGGCCGATGGTGGTATTTCCGTTAGGAACTTTATATCGTCGGCGTAGGTAATAACATCATCTCTGTTACACACAAACGGAATAAGGAGGGCGGTAAAAAGTAGCCCCGATAAAACACCACCTTGCGGCACACCTGCATTAATGGATCGGGTATAGGAGAGGTCGGGATGAAGACTATTTGTCCTTGGATTCTTTTCATCTCAAGAACAGCAGGCACGTCGGTAAAAGTGTTGTTCTGTGTTTTTCATACCTTCTACTTCTGTTCTTAAGAAAAACCACATCTACTTCCCGAAAAGTAGTTTACAGAAATCCTAATCCGAAGCAAAGAGTAGATGCTCTCTTCTCGCCCATCAACTGTCCAACTGTTGGAATATCAAGTAATTTTCGTATTTCACATAACTATGAATAAAATGTACACTGAAATGACAGAATTCATGGGATACCTAGTTTCTGGGCAACGCGACGCTGTCACCCCCTTTCAGTGGACTAACCCCCTGCTTGGCATGTATAAAGGTATACTGCATTCACGTAGACGGTAATTCGATGTCATTATGGATAAACGTCGTGAGTTAACCGAATTTGAAAGAGGGATGATAGTGGGTGCTCGACGCACGGGTCACTTTATCATGCACGTTGTACTGAAATTGCCCTATCCTTGTTCGAGAATATCAAGAGTGTATCGGGAATATGCCATTTCCGGAATAACTCTCGCTGTGGACGAAGAATGGTGGTGGATGAACGTGGCAATCGACATCTTTCGCATTGTTTCAGCCAACCGGAGAGTAACTTTGGCACAAATCACCGCCAACTTCAATGCGGATGGTGCCAAAAACATCTCCACCAAGATCATCAGGCGATCATTAGCCACAATCGGTTATGGGAGTCTTCGACTCACCAGAGTTCCATTGCTAACACCACGACACTGGACTCTACGCGTCAACTGTGCGAAAGAACATTATTATTATTACTGTATCTTTATTTTCTCCAAGGGGTGCACATTCATATATACAAATATAAGTTATATACATACTTATCCATTTATAATTTATACATATTATTGTATTAATAAATTATACATTGTCTAATTAATTATATTATACATATCATTGCCTTATTTTTACATGAGACAACGGCACTGGACCTTGATCGATTGGACTGGGTCTCCTGGTCCGATCTGATCCGTTTCCAGTAATTTCGAGCGGACGGGAGGGCGGGTTTGTGGTGGAAACTGCAACGAAGCTATGCATCCGTCATGTCAAAAATGAACAGTTCAGGCAGGTTGACAGTTGGTAATGGTCTGGGGCAGGGCCCCCACGCACAGATTTTAAAAAAACTTAGATTGCAACTTAAATAAACCCAAAAAAAAACCTAGTTTTCATCATATAGTATAGCAACACAAATAAGATAAAACTTACCATGCAAAAATATCTTTTATTTAATTGTAATCAGAATTTTCATCCCATTCAGTTCCCTCCACATTTATTTTTTGAAGTTCTTTCTTTTTTTTTCAAACGTTCTTCGTATCTTTTATGACAAGTTCCTTGTATGACTTCTTTTACCAATTCTGATTTAGGTTTCCATGTAAAGCAATTTTGATTAGATCTATTTATCGCCTGTTTTGCCATTAGTCGTTTTTTCACAGTTTCTGGTTTAAGGGAGTTTGTGGCTTTTGTTTTTATATGGTTTACTTGGGAGAAGATTCTTTCTACGCTTGCCGAAGAGTGAGGTAAAATAGTTAGACTGGTCATAAAGTTAGATAAAATCTCATATTTAGAATTATTAAAGCCATCTTTTACATTACGTAACAGATACCAAAACTCAGGGATGGTTTTTTAAGAGAAATCTAAATCTTGATTTAAACGAAATGATCTCCATTCATCATCTAGAAGATCTAGTTTGTCTTCAGAAACAAGGTGAGGGAACTGCATTGCTAAATGGAAAATTGAGGATGGCGATTTGGCACGATCATGTATCACTGCTGGGTCAAGAACATTGAGACTGGCGATAATTCCATCATCCTTTAGAGGAAATCTACATTACATTAGAAAATTACAATGAGGAATATAAAAAGGAGTTTTGAATTAATAAATTCCAAGTGAAGACGATGTCGAATTATTACATTGTTATTAGTTGTAATAGAAATCGTTTTAACTCAAATAAAGCAAATTTTGTACTAAAAGATCATTAAGAATGTGCAAAAACTACAACTACAGAAAAAAAGTTCATTCTGTTGGGCCATTTATTTTGAATGGAGTTTCTTATACAGGGAAAATCTGGATGTCTGAGAAAATTCTTTGCCACAGGTTGCACATGTGAAGGGCTTCTCTCTGGTGTGGACTCTTAAGTGTGCAGTTAGGGCGGAAGACTGTGAAAATGTTTTCCTGCAAAACTCGCACAAAAAAGGCTTCTCACCCGTGTGGATTCGCTTGCGGCCACGCAATGTGCTCGTTGTGAAAATGCCTTTTTACAGAATTCACAAGAATAGGGCTTTGAGTTAGAACGCTCTCTCTCGTGCCTACTCAATTTGGACGAATTACGAAATGTCTTTGAACATTTGTCACATGTGTTGTTCTACCCAAAATCTCTTTCAAATGTACGACTGTTAGAAGATGTTCCTTACTATTTAACGCAGTCCAACCAAATACTGAGATAACCACCTTTTCTTCCGTGTTTTTGTACACCCTCCCCTTCTGTTTTTAGGGAAAAATGTCCCGTCATATTAATTTAGAGAAAATTACCGAAATTCAAGTCCGATGCAACAAGTATGCTCTCTCTCTCTCTCTCTCTCTCTCTCTCTCTCTCGCTCGCTCTCTCTCTTTTCACCCACCATTATTGGAAACTCCAGCAGTCAAAGTGCTGGAGTTTCCAATAATCTTCCTCTTTCACATAAATGGAATTAATGAAGAACTGCCAAAATTAGAATACTCACGTTACAAAAAAAACCTTTTATTGCACAATAAGAGAAATTACAGAAACTGTTATAAAAGTTAAATATCAGTAAATTATAAAGAAAATAAATGAATCATTACAAAATGAATAAAATACTTAGAGAAGATAGAAACTAATACTAAAATGTCAATAATAAAAATCGAGATATCGAGTATAAAAAAAGGGAAGGGGTGTTGAATTGGAAAATTGAAGTGAATAATTGCGAGCAGTAATATTATTATTATTATTATAATCAAATTATAATATTATTATTATTAGTTATAATGAAAGACATTTTGCTTAAAATGCACAGATTTGTGTATTAACAAAGCATTTGTATACTGGAAACAAATCCTTTTGGAGAGAAACATTTATTCGGAATGAAGGTTCCTATGCCGGGACAAGTGGCCTTTCTTAGAGAATGTTTTGCCACACGTTGCACACGAAAAGGGCTTTTCTCCGGTGTGGACTCTCACGTGCACAGTGAGATTTGCACTCTGTGAAAATGTTTTTCCACACGTTGCACATGAAAAGGGTTTTTCATTCGTGTGGACTCTTATGTGCTTAGTGAGATTTGAACGCTGTGAAAATGTTTTCTGACAAAACTGACACGAGAAAGGCTTCTCACCCGTGTGAATCCTCGTGTGGCTCACACAATGTCCTCGTCTTGAAAATGCCTTCGCACAGAATTCACACAAATACGGCTTTTCTTTCAAATGCACTCTCCTGTGACCGCTTAAAAGTGATGAAGTATGAAATGTTTTTGCGCAGGTGTCACAGGAAAAGGGCCTTTCGCCAGTGTGGATCCGTCTATGTTTCGTTAGATATGATGAAGAGGAGAAAGATTTTCCACAATATCCGCACGTGAAAGGCTTTTCCTTCGTGTGACTTCTGAGATGTTTTAAAAGGTATGAATTCCGTGAGAAATTTCGATTACAAATATCACACTGAAAACGCTTCTCACAAGAGTGAATCCTCATGTGCACTACAAGGTGTTGCTTTAAAGAAAATCTTTTATCACAAATGTCACAAGAAAAAGGCTTTTCCTCAGTGTGAGATGTGAGATGTTTTAAAAGGGTTGATTTTTGTGAGAATTTTCGATCACAAATATCACATTGGAAAGGCTTCTCTCCAGAGTGAATCCTCATGTGCACTACAAGGTGTTTCTTTAGTGAAAATCTTTTATCACAAATGTCACAAGAAAAAGGCTTTTCCCCCGTGTGGAATGTCTTGTGCCCAATTAGATAGGATAACCTGCTGAATGTCTTCCCACAAGTTTGGCAAGCGAAAGGCCTCTCACCGCTGTGAATACTCTCATGTTGGCGAAGGACTGATGAAGTACGAAATGCTTTGTTGCAAGTTTCACATCTGAAGCTTTTCTGGCCAGAATGAATTTTCGTGTGCTGACGCAGAGATGAAAGCTTTGAAAATGTCTTGTGGCAGTCCTCGCAGATGAGATGAGATCCCTTGTTATCAGTCATCGTAGCAATCAAAGGCGTTCCTAATTATTGACCTGAAAAAGATGAAACCTTTCTATAAAACAGGATAAAAACTGTAAATTCAATTTATAATTACAATTACTCATGCCAAGTAAGAAGGAAAGGACAATGGACCATCACGGTGTTGCCTAAATTAAGGGAATATTAAATAATACGATCGACTGCTCATTCACTACTTAGTTACATATTCATTAAAAAATGTTTTTTTTTCCTTTTTTTTTTTTTAATAAGAGAAATACCAAAACTTTGTTGTCGCCGAATGCCGAGCACAAATGGCACACTACACAGCTTCAAAGTGACACTCGGTCTACATTCACGTAATGCTTGTGCCATTGGGTTGAGTGAGTGATGGTATCATGTATTGTATGTCTTCGGTGGCCCATATACTGAATATAATCCCAAATCAATTTTATACAAAGTACACGAATGGGCCTGAATGAGTGGCGTGTACGTTTTTTGTAGTAATGACATAAAAAAAAAAAATTATGATATTAGGGTCACCCGTAAATGATTGCATCACGATTTTGTCTGTGAACTGCGTGTATTCTCTGGTCGATATGCCTGTTTTTCTGGACGAAAAAAAAACGAATTTTCTGGGGGGAAGGGGGAGGAACATTCCTATCTACGCCTGAGACCGACTAACTCAGCTACGGAGTGAAAAAAGCACATTAAAGTTGCTCGCGTTAAGGATGGGATTCGGACCGGGCCTTTTTCACCCGACTGTGGTGAGGATGATGACGATACCACTGTGCTACCCACAGAAAACACAAAGCAAAGTAGTAAACTCAAAGGACAGAATTCATGCGATACCTCGATCCTGGGAAACGCGATGCTGTCACACCTCTGCACAGTAGACAAACGCACCGCTTGGAAAGTACACTGCATTTACGTAGACGGTAATTCGATGTCAGTATGGATAAACGTCGTGAGTTAGCCAACTTTGAAAGGGGGATGATAGTGGGTGTCCGACGCATGGGTTACTCTCTCGCGAAGGTAGTACAGAAATTGCGTTATCCCCATTTCAGAGTATCAAGAGTGTATCAGGAATACGCCATTTCAGAATAACATCTCGTCGTCGACAGCGCTGTGGGCGGATAAAGGAGGTATATGAATGTGGCCGTCGCCGTCAGTGTTACATTCTTTCAGCCAAAAGGAGAGCTCCAGTAGCACATATCACCGCCGACTTCAACGAGGGTGGTGACAGAAACGTCTCCACCGAGACCATCACCTATTGGCCCAATATGTTATGGGAGCTGCTAACCAACCAGAGTCCCATTGCTAACACCAGGACACAGGACTCTACACCTGAAATGGGCAAAAGAACATTGTCACTGGACCTTGATTGATTGGAGACGGGTCTCCTGGTCAGATGAGTCCCGTTGATAGTTATTTCGAGTGGACTGGAGGGTGCGTATCTGGTGGATACCACACGAAGCTATGTACCCGTCATGTCAGCAAGGAACTGTTCAGGTATGTTGACGGTGAGGAATGGTCAGGGGCTTGTTCAACTGGCACACGTTGGGACCTGTGCTTCCTGTAGACGCATCTTTATCAATCTCGGTTACATGTCCATTCTTGCAGATCATCTGCATCCCTTCATGGTAATTTTGCACCCACAGGGCAATGGACCTTCCCAGCCGGGAAAATGCACATACCACTATGGCATGCCTTCGCGTTCACCGATTATGTGGATGATCCAAAATTCGAACGGATCTTTCCACAGCATCCCAAAGATGCTCCACCAAGGAATGTGACGAAATTTTGGATAGTGCTGCAGTAGCACTCAATGCCTCGCTGTGTGACTACTCATTTCAGGGAGAAATGTGGCCCCGATTGTTACTAGATAGGTTTCCCAGGATATCTCTCCACTCAGTGTAAAGTAGAAAGGAGATAATGCTCCAGGAGATAATGAACGTTCATTTAATCTCTCATTCCGCCAATTGAGGATGCACTTCTTCAGTTTTGTGAATGGGGTTGGCCCGGCGTGGTTCGATATTTGTAGAGACCCGATCGTTCATTTAATTCAACTGGCACACGCTGGGATCACCAATGAGTATATTCTATAGTCAGTGGCGACTGGATCTGTAAAAATTAGTTAGTACAGGGAGGGAAGTCGGGAGTGTAGTTGACAGAAGTTCGATTTCGGACGTCGTTGGAACAGAGATGAGACGAAAGAAAAAAGAGCGAAGTGAATGAGTAAAGTAAAGCTGAAGAATAAATGGTTGTGTGTAGCAAAGAAGACGTCATTAAGAAATATGCAAAGGTGCATATTCTGTGTAATAAGGGAAAGATTGGCCAAAGATACTCCTGTCCCACGAAGGAAACCCGCTCCACAGAACCGTTCCCAAGCATGATCAGCAAGGAAGGTGATCCCTATGCAAAAATAACCATCTTATGGTTTTCCAAATGTTTTTTGTAATTGGTTATCCAGATTTGTCTCTGATTTCTCACTGCTGGTGTCCCAAGGTTCAGTTCTTTTCCCACTCTTTTGTTCTTGAATATTAATTACCTTCTGCGTGGCTCAATTGAGAAGCGATATGTGAGAAGACGAAAATCGGAGGCATACCATCCTGACTGCATAACATCGACTGTAAAGTTCCCCGGCGCATCCTCAGGTGGTCTGGGTTAAGCCATCTGAGGATGGCTTAACAAGCAAAAGGGTGGGACGAATTAAGTTTATTAACGGAACGGTGAATACAGAAACCTACAGTGTTCTGCAATTTTGTGTCTTTGCCCATGAGGTCCTTAGAGATTTCATAAATAATATAAAATATATTTTATGGGGAAAAAATCCCTCAGCTCCTGGGAAACTTATAATTTTATTCGGTTAATCTTTAAAAGCTGGTACATCCGGGTTAGTTGAGGGAGGAGGCGTACGTCACTGGAGGGATGAACAATTTTCGCTTCTCCCACTGCTTACGTTCACTTTCTGTTATATGACCCACTGCTCCCTCCCTCATAACCACACCGATGCGAGCATCACTTAAGAACCAGTAAGAGTTTCTAAGATTGCGAATTTAGCATGGGGACTGGTGCCATGCTGAAGCGAGCGACAGGAGTCACGTGACCGACTCGACGCGGCGGCTGTAGTCGCGTATTTATGGCGAAGTAGCGGAGAAGCTGGAACACCAATTTCTACGGATACGAAGCAATGAACGCAGGAGAAGTACACGTCTTTCATGCGGGAAAACGATCGCTTATCCGTTTAAAATTGATGTACTGTCATTTATTTTTTCTAACCATGAAAATAGTGAACAGCATCTGTCGTGCTTGGAGAAGTGAAGAGTTGAAGATTCAACAAACTCTTGACCTCATTCATCAGATAGAGAAACGGAGGGTTGTTTTCGATCGAACTTCAAATGTAATCTTTTTTTCTGCTCGTGAGAATCCTCCATTCATATTTTCTACAGATAAAAGAAATTTTAGAGAAATGGGAGAGTTGCTATCGAATTCTGACCCCGTTTTGAAAGAACATATTTTTAGAATTGAACCTTCATATTTATCGCCAAAGATTCAAAATGAGTTTAACAACATTTTAGGAAATTATGCGAGACAGAGAAAAGAGTAGCCAATAAAATGAAACAAGCTAAATATTTTGGAATTCTATTTTACAGTATACCAAACGCAACCCACACTGACCAAATGCATAAAGTCATTAGAAATTTCATATTGTAGTTGATAAGGTTTAAGTTGAACTTAAGTTGAATTCCATTTCTTCAGTTTCATTTTTTGCCTACACCAAAGCTCACAACAATTGTAAAGCAGTTACTAATCAGTCCAAACTAGAATTTGAACAGGCTAAGAGTAGAAAATTTGCTTCTTGTCCTAATGGTAGCCGAGCATTCTGGTCTCATGCCAAAGCTATTGGCCGCAACTTTGCCCATCTCTGCTCCCACCTCTGTCAAAACCAGATGGTTCTTTTGTCACTTCAGCCAAGGATATAGCTGACCTGTTAGCATCCCAATTTTTCTTCCGACTCATGTATTAATGATCTTGGTAAAACAGCTCCCACCATTCCCAACACGCTCCATTCAATGCCTCCTGTGGTCTTTCGTCAGAAGGATGTCAGAAGGATTTTGACGAATCTTGATATTAAGAAAGCTCCAAGTCCCGATGGTATTTCTCCACTTGTTCTCAAAACCTGAGCCCCTGAACGTCCTCCTGTTCTTTGCCGCCTTTTTTCTCTTTCTTATTCCACAGGTGTTTTTCCTTCTGCTTGAAAATTTGCTCATATCCAGCCAGTTCCTAAAAAGGATGACAAATCCCTCCCATCCAATTATCGTCCCACTGCTTGCATTCCTACCCGTTCGAAAGTAATGGAGAAATAAACTAATAGCCAACTAAGACTGTCTAGAAACCTTCCATGTGATCAACGATCGCCAGTATAGATCCCGTCAGTGTCGATCCATATTCTGGGTCATGTTACCCATTTACGGAAAAATTTAATAAAAAATTTTGGTGCAACGATTGACCTTTCAAAGGATTTTGATGGTGTTTGGCGTAGAGAACTTCTAAATGTTTGAATGATTCTAAATAATTCAATCATGGTGTACCTTTAAAACATTGATCACAGAAGCCTTGAATGCTTACATAACATTAAAAAATTCTGCACGAGGAAGATTCCAATTCGAATGAATAAGAAGTTGCCACATTACTTGGGCAGAAAAAGGCAACATGGAAAAGTTAGAGCAATAAAAAGTACTGTGGACTATAATAGCTACAAATTGATTGGTAATAGTGCCACCAAAAAAGGTTAAGGACGCAAAGAGGGGTGAGGGATAAGGAATTCTTCACATATATAAATGCAAAGGAGAGGACAAACCAGATCCGACCCTTATGTAATGAGCGTGGGAGAGTATTAGATACTCCAGCTGAAGTTGCAGGTGAAACCAACAGTTATTTTGCTTCGATATTTACAGAAGAAAAACCACTTGCGTCAATGAGAAATAATGGGAGTGAAGTTGAAAAAAATGTAATTAATGATGTTGAAATTTTACATGTTTATTTGATGAAAAACTTTCGAGCCTACAGGCCAGTAAAGCTCCTAAGTTTGATGTGGCATATACCCTATAATGTTAAGGGAGGCGTTATGTGAGTGTATTGAACCATTGAGACTAATTATGAGAGCATCACCGGACTCGGTAGTGATTCCGTTGGATTGGGAAAGGGCCATTGTATCTCCAATACATAAGGACGGTCCTAAAAGTGAAGGGGCAATTTACCGGCTGGTCACTCTAACTTGAGTAGTAGGGAAAATCGTGCAGACAATGATCAAGGGTGGAATTCAGGACAATTTAAAGAGCAATGGAATTCTGAAGAATAGTCAGCATGGCGTTGTAAAGGGAAAATCATTTTTAACTAATCTGGTTAGCTCTCCTGACAGGGTTGCTCAGGAGCTGGACTTAGAGAATAATTGCGACATTATTTTTTTGGATTTCAGCAAAGCATTTCATTCTGTCCCACATGAACAGTTACTTTATTAGTTGGAATTGTTTGGAATCACCCAGAAAATGCGTGGATGGATAGCGGGTTGACTTCAGAGCAGAAGGCAGAGGGTTGTGATGAATGTTTATTCCAAAGATTGGGTTGATGTAAGAAGTGGGGTTCCCCAAGTTCAGTTTTAGGGCCACTGTTGTTTTTGATTTTCATAAATGATAGCGATGAAGGGATAGAGGGTGTGATGTCTAAATTTTCACAGGATGTCAAGATTGCTAGAGTAGTTAATGATCACCGCCAAGTAGAGCTTCGTAGTGGCCCAGATGGTCAGAAAAGTGGCAGCTTTGCTTTTATACAACAAAGCGTAAGGAATTACACCTGGGGAACAGTAATCCCAAAATAACGTATACACTTGGTGCAGTTGAACTAAAGCCGGTAGTGGAAAGAAGAGACTTTGGTGTTACAATAGCAGACTTGAAGTTCTCCTAGCATTGTAGACAGGTTGCAAGGAAGGCCTACGTTGTCCTATCGAGGATTTATTGAACAATTGCTAGAGATAAAAGTTAAAGCATGATTAGCCCACGGCAGGATAGAAGCCTCCTCAACGATTCATGTTGAAGGAAATGGACCATAATCTGAGACGCTGGTCCAGTTCGGGTTGGCAGATGGACAGTATTTAGCAGTCAGGAGCTTGAAACCCGGTCTAGTCAAAGAGTGTGTGCTAACGCATTCCCGCTCGGACCACTCGGCTACGAAAGCATCATAATCCCATTATATAAGGCTATTGTTAGACCACACTTAGAATACTGTATTCAAGTATGGAGAATGAACCTAAAGGAAGACATTGTGCTTCATGAAAGGGACCAAATGCAGGGAACTCGCCTGGTGAGATCGGCAAAAGGGCGTCAATATGAGGAAAGACTTCAAATATGTGGGTTGTAGGCTTGGGAACTAGGCACCTTAGAGGAGACTTCATTGAGGTGTTTAAGGCTCTGAGAGGCATAAGTAAAATAATGAGGAAGAAATTTTCTAGAAGTAGGGACCATAAAATCAAGTTATGGGGGGAGATATTTTGAGTGAATTGCAGGAAGTTCTCTTTTAGCCAGCGAGTTAAAAATTAACTAAGGGCGGAGCGAAACACATAGATTGTCTATTTCCATTTATCTTATTAATTATTTATGTTTTTTTTTTTAATTTTCTTCTTATTATTAATTTGATTTTATTATTATTTTTTTATTCTTGGCTGGTGCAACATAAGCTATAGGCTTCCTTGTACCATTTGGTCATTGCCGATGCTAATACTTAAAATAACCATCTTATGGTTTTCCAACTGTTTTTTGTAATTGTTTATCCAGCTTTGTCTCTGATTTCTCACTGCTGGTGTCCAAAGGTTCGTTTCTTTTCCCACTCTTTTCTTCTTGTATATTAATGACCTTCTTCCATTGACCCGAAATCCTAGCCATAGTTTTGCTCATGACAACACATTGCAATCCAATTTCCAGTTTCAGTAACCATGTCCTACCGGAACAGCTTCAACTTTTCCAATTCCTGAAATACCGATCTCCAGGTAATTCTCCAGTGGTGCAATAATAACTTAATTGATTTCAATCCTTCTGAAACTCCGTCTTGTGTTATGGCTTGCAAAACGGGTTCTTCTGCTCAGTGGCGTGGCTAGGTTTCTGGCGGCCTTGTCAAATTTGTGTCTACGTGCCTTTTTTTCGATTATTGGTAAAATCGTAATAAATAATATTAAATATAGTCCGATTTCTGTTTAACGATCTTGTCTGCGCGAGTAGTACAATCGTGTCGTCACCGAACTCTCCACACCGGGTGGACAGGCCCGGGTTCGAATCCGGTCGATGACGGGAAGAAATTTAGTGGTCTTTTTTCATTCCGTGGCTGAGTTAGTCCGTAACATGGTCTGTACTTCCAGAAACTGGAGTTTTATCGTCCAGCAAACAGGCGAATCGACCAGAGAACACACGCAATTTACAGACAAAATAAATGTATGGGTAGATGTAATCATTTACAGGGGACACTAATATCATATTTTTTTATTTATTATTATTATTTTTTTTGCTTTGTTTATCGATTTTTATAGCGAACTTTTCTATTTAGCTAAATTTCTAATTCCTCTTGGTAATTGCATTTAAAATGAACGGGCCCAAAGGAAAGCCAAGAGATACTAGATATAATGGAGCGCAGAAAATGCTTTAAGAACAAAGATGTAGAAAAATATAAGATGTATGACAGTTTGATTAAAATGGAAATAGGAAGACTAAACCGACATGGATGGAGTAGAGAGGTAAAAGGATTGAACAGCTGCAAAATGAGCATAAGGAATATCTAGTCCACAAAGAAGTGAGGGAACTACGCAACATCAGGAAAGACCGTGCAAGAGACCACATTCTGAATTAAAATAACAAGGAAATTGTGGACAAACAACAGAAAAAGGATAGATGGCAAGAATATCAAGGGTTCGATACTGCGAGGACCACAGACAACTAGGAAATGACAACACCCAAACAGAAGGAGAACATCAAGTCTGTCTGATGGAAGAAATGGAGGAAGAGAATAAATTAATGAAATATACCACAGCAACTGGCATTGATAACATCCCAGCCGAAATACCTCGGAGCAAGAGGAAAACAATAGCACCTCGATATTTTCGATGATATCCTAATTGGAGGGAAACTACCTCTTGAATTTCTGAAATCCATCTTTATTCCCAGAAAAGATAAGCATGAAAGTCCTCTTGAATATGCTGTACTACTTCTATGCTGAAACCACTGTAGATTTAATACTAGGTTCTAAAGAAGAAATTACTGTAAAAATTATCGTGTGTTTTCATTGAAACCTCAGAAGAAAAGCTACAAACCCTCCTGAACAAAGTGGTAACAGCCAGTGAGCAGACAGCTTAACAATTAATGCCAAAGATCAAACCTATGGTCATAAGCAAACACCTTGCCTGGAATCAAAATACGCTGTGGCAACTACCCGACCGAACAAGTGAGTAGTTTTAAATATCTAAGGAAGATGTTTACAAATAATAACGACTAAGGCACAAAAATTAGAAGCAGAATTGGTATGGCCAAAGAATCATTTAAGAATCTCAAGAACTTGCTGTGTGACACGAAAGTGGATTTCCAGAAAAGATATCGAAAGGTCAAATGATACATGTGGAGCACTCTCCTATATGGATGTGAGGCCTGGGTCACGCGAAAATCAGGAAACTGGAATCCTTCAAGATGTGGACGCTTGAAGAATGCTCAAATTTCCGTGGATAGATCGCGTCATCAATGAGCGGATCCTTAAGAGCGCTAGAACTACAAGGACACTACTAACTACAATTGCAAAGAAAAAGACTGCCTACCTCGGGTATATTATAAGAGCCCCACAATGTGACCTGCAGAAACTACTCCTACAAAGGGAAGATTACAGGCAAAAGAGAAAAGGAAGATAAAGAAAAAGTTGCTTGATAGCATCAAAGAATGTACAGCGGTTCTTACGACACAAGAACTATTTCACAAAAAAGAGACATAATTGGCTAGAAAATGTTGGTCTACAAGGTCAAATTGAATACGGAACGTGAAGAAGAAGATGCATTCGAGCATGCGCTGATGCAGTAGTCGCCTTATTGGTCCCTTCAAAGTTAGGATCTGGACGGCAAATAGATGTATGCTGCTTTGCAGTGTGTACAGAGATTTAAGGATGCATGCAGGCTTGAATCGCCCTCTGAAAACACAGTCATTTGGCAAAAATTAATTTTCACACCCCTGCTCTCATCCTGATGAGACATCATTAAGGGCGCCATTTCATCAGCTATTTCGACATCCGAAGCTAGCTTGGGTGTCGAAATAGCTTGGCACGGAATTGATATGAGCTGTCAGTGGCGCCCTTCTGATATCGGCACCCTTGGCACTGCCACAATGCCTACGCTACTGTTTCTGCACCTATGCTTATCTTGCAAGATGATGTATCCCTATTGAGATTATCTCGACTTCTAATCTCTCTTTCCACAAGCACATTACAAATATTGCTTCTTCTGCATCTGAAAAACTTGATTTTCTCTTTCTCTCTCGCCATTACTTTTGTTCCAAACAGCTGTTCACTCTGTACAAATCGCAAATCCGTCCTACAGTGGAACATTTTTTCCGAATCCTCTCTCAGGCTTCTAGATACCATTCAGAAGAGGACAGTTAAGTTAATTAATGACTCATCTCTAAAAGAGTCTCTCCACTCGCTGTCTCATAGACGTACTGTTTCTGGTGCATGCCTTTTCTACAGATGCTTCCATGGGCTCTGTTCTTCTGAATTGGCTTCTATAATTCCCGCTCTCTCTTTCAAAACAGTCTGAACACGTGCAGCCACCAGCCAACGTCCATTTAATGTCCAACGTCAAACTCACAGAACCAACTTTTCATTTTTCCTCGTTTATTCATTCAACTGCCGTTTTCTGGAACAACCTTCCTTAGTACGTATTTTTTGAAAATTACAGTCTACAGAAGTTCAAGTCCAATGTCAACAATTATCTTCTTTCGTTTTCTCAACCTCCAACCCAAGCACGGTACTAGGTACTATAGGTTCTAATACCTCTCGTGTTTGGGGTTTAAAAAAAAAAAAAAAAATGGAGCAGTAAAACTTAAGATGTACAGAGGCAAACATTAAATTTAGTGATTAACGATTCTGTATCGACCTCAATAGAAGGAATATCTTTACTTAATACATCTAAGGACTTTTTGCCCATTTCTCCGGTTCTAATTCTATTCGGGCTACTTACTCTAACCTATTCCATCAGTAACTTTAATACCTCTGTCTGAAACAACTTGATCAAGTTGTATAAATTCTCTCGAACCACTGAGGTTGATATCAATCATGGGATATATCTGATGCACTGTTGCAGTTGTCAGAAAGTAATGACACAGACGCTATGTCTCTTCTTTAAGCGGAGTCATTGGCAAGAAAAGCAACTTTAAAACTATATCTTCAATTCTGATATGGTATAATATCATCAAAACTTTGCGGTTTGCACGATTTTGCAGAAGTCTTAAACATTACATAAGATTTAACGATGTTTAAAACTTATGTAATGTTTAAGACTCCTGAACGAAGCTGAAAATGTTTTAGCAGGAAACGATTCTGATACAACGTTTGAAGAAGTGATGCCAATTAATAGCAAACTCGCAAATACTTTAGACGAAGAAGCTACTTTTAAAGGTATTGTACCCGAAAGAGCTCGAAAGACAACAAGAAAGAAAACGATTCCAGTTAAAAATGATTAGACTTATCTCTTACCATTGATATACATTTTAGACGTTCTCAGACGATTGCATAATATCATGTGTTAATCTGCTCATGTTTATTTTCGCTAGATCCTTCTCCACTAGTGAATGAATAAGTAATTTCTAGATTCTGCTCTACTAGGGGATGAATAACTGTCTGTTAGATCCTACAGAGAAGATGACCGTTGTACATTGAGTGGACAGAAATCAAGAGATGTCCACATGGTAACGGGTAGGTCCACAATTCGCCCTGATAAGGCCAGTCATACAGCGAGGCGTTGAGTCCACTAGTTCACGAAAGCTTTCCACAGGTATTTCCATCCATGCTTGCTGCAATACTGTCCATAATTCTGTCGCAATACTGTCTGTAGGATCCAAAGCTCGAACAGACTTTTCCACAGCATCCCAAAGATGCTTCATAGGGTCCATGTCCGATGAACCGGGAGGCCATTCTCTTCTGGTAATATCTGCAGAATACTCTTCGAACCATGATCTTGTCGCGTTGTCTCTGTGGGGAGGCACATTTTCCTGCTGAAAGAGTCCGCTGCCCTATGGGTGCACAAGGACGATGAAGGGATGCAGATGGGCTGCAAGGATGGACACATTACCTGGACCATACAGAGATGTGTTTAGATGTACCAGAGATCCCAGCGTGTGCCAGTTCAACACGCCCCTGACTATTACCGACCGTCCACCCGCTTGAACAGTTCCTTGTTGACATGACGGGTGCATAGCTTCGAGCGGTTTCCGCCAGATACGCACCCTCCCGTTCGCTTGAAATAACTGGAAATGGGACTCATCGGACCAGGAGACCCGTCTCCAGTCATCCAAGGTCCAGTGCAGATGCTCTATCGTCCCGTTGAGGCGTAGAGTGCTGTGTCGTTGAATTCGAAGTTTTTTTGCATTTTTTTTACATAAATTGATCGGTGTAAACCCCTTCAGTCACGAAGACAATTAATAAATTGCGAACTCTTCAAGAGAGAGAGATTTTTATACAAGGCCTGTTGAAGTTACTGAGCCTCTGCAACTTTTTCCCATTTACCTGCTGTTTACACGTGAGTAAATTCACCTACTAGGGTTTCCTAACAATTTTTAAAAAGAATTTTTTTTTTTTTTTTTTTTTTTTTTGCTGGCTCACAAGAAATGTTGTTTTGGGGAACCTGCCGGTTGTTGTCGTTCTTCTTGTTTGGTTTTTAGGAGTATTAGCAACTAAGGCCATATTGCTCCCAGAATATGCGGTGGACATTCCCTGACCTGTCCCCACCCTCCGTATTTGGTAGTGACGGGTTCGAACCCCGGTCTAATCAAGAAGCGTGTATTACACTCTGCCCACCTGGCTAAGGAGGCGCGGCACCTGCCGATGTGGAACGGCCACTGGTTGGTGTGGGATTTTCTGGTGCTGTTAGCACTGAAAGAGGAATAGACCCGGCTTAGCTCCTTGTGCTATGGCGAGCATCGAGTGGTATTTGCCCATTGGTGGTTGCCACCTGATGGCTGATAGCCTGGTAAATAAATACATATTTACACTTCAGGCCGATGTGATTAAGAGGATTATTTTTTTTCCCCCATCTCTCTACATGACAATTGGTGAAGATGGACGAATAGTCCTGGTGCCACTGTGAGACTGGTATACGTATAAGCATTGCCGCTCGTTTTCTGGGTTTATTTTATGCAAGCAACATTTGTTGTCGGTCAAAAAAAAAAAAAAAAGAAAAAAGAAAAGAAAAAACTAGTGCTGGTGGACAAACCGTATGAGTGCTGGCAGTGCCTTTTCGCATTGGAGAGTGGATGAGGGATCTGTGCGTGATCTATTTTGCGTATGGGGTCATTGCAATAAAAAGACGGAAAAGAAGATGGGCTGTTCATCCCCATCAACAGCGCTACATTTGTAGATGGGGAATTTCGTAACCTGTACGGAAAATTAAGGGACGTCAGGGACACGTTTTTCAATTATATTAGAATGTCGGTGGCATCGTTTGAGAAGCTGGTGGGAAAATTCCAAAGAACGATTCAAGCTAGGCAAGATTTGGTGCAAGGCTTGTCATTTTCTCCACAGGAAGTGTTGGCAATAACTCTCAGGTAAGTCCATAAAGATAAGATTAGCGGTTGGCAGCACTGATGTCTAAAGATAGCGCAATACAGACAAGTGGCGCGTTTGCACAAAAGGACCAATTAGACCCCGTGTACTTAGAAATTTCGTGCGAGTTTTTGCCGCTTGCGTTCGGCATGTCTTTCAGAACGCGAAGGCAACGTAAACGGACGACAGAGGATAAAATGACCCATTTCTTCCCGTGATTTATAAAACGGACGACATTTTGCCGTCACCTGTTGTGCGACACAAACGCATGTATAAAAGCGGGCTAAATGTAGGATTACCATAATCAGCGTCCTCCGCACATTACTGGAAAAGACCGCAATTTGAATCCTTCGATGACGTGGGAAATAATAATGGACTTCCTTCACATCGTGCCTGAGTTATTGAAATCTAGGCGAGCACTGCGTTATTTTTTTCTCTCATTAATTTTGGTTTTTCATCCGGCAAACAGATAAATCGAGCACATAAAATACGCACTTGCAGACACAATATAGTGTCGCTTGGCAGTGTTGTCAATGGCCATCTCTTTAATGCACCGTGCATGGCGTCGGTTCAGAGTGACCCAAACACAATGGCGATAGACGCGAACTGCGATATTTGAGCAACCCACCCCTGAAAAAAGCCACAAAATCTCACCTGAGGTGCTCCACAAGAAGAAGAAAAACACGATGGCAAAACTTGAACTACTTTCAGCATTCAGAGATCGTAACTTATCCATATAATCACGAGCGGTGTGCACGCGTGTCTACACTGAATTACGGCCACCTAGCGGATCCCAGACCGGAAGAGCCAGTGAGCTTCGCCCATGCTCCGTGGAAATGGCAAGTTAGGTACTTCAGCTACTTAAGTACTTGGCAGGTTAAGTACTTCTCTTTGAAAATTCCGAAAGCTGACCAAGCACGCTATTTAGGGCAGCATAGAGCATGACTCCCGGTTTGAACACTAATTTCAGTAATGAATATCGCTATTAACTTGTAAAGGGCGAAAAGGGATTAACTTATTAACTTAAAGGGATTAAAGGATTAAAAGATGCCTCAGGGGAAGAGTTTAGCTAGAGCAACTAGACCCTGAAGTGGACCTTTTGTTCCACGTTACAATTTATTACTTTACTTATTCGTTACAGGAAAAAATATTATTCCTATTTATCTTTCTTTACCTGCAGAAAACTTCCCCGCGGAGTAGACATCTTCATATTCAGCTGTTCGTTACAAATCCTGTAATACTAATTTCTAAAAATGAAGCAGAAAAATATAATTTTGACACAAACCGTAAACGAAAAATGTGGAGCCTAAAAATTTGTGGCGGAAAACCTGAGCAAACGGCACACCCCAGTCAGGTCAACGTGAAGAAAACCGTCCATAACCAGATTCTGAAGAAAGTGGCCTCGAATCCAGCATTGTTGGCAGCCTCTGTATACTTGTCTATTTACCCGCAGGTAGGTGGCGTTTACATCGATGGAACCACAGAGAAATAAGATCCAGAGTGGACTCTTGCTCAATTCATCCCAGCACCCTCACTTTCAGAACATGAAACTAACGCGGTGATTTGCGGCCATCGAAACTCATTGAGTAATAACGCGCATGCCCAACGCTAATAAAGTTGCTACCACGTGGTTGCTTCTGTGTCACGAGTTCTAGTGTTCGTTGAACGTAGAAATTTCGTTTTAAGCAGTCTTCTTTTTTAATATTGTTATAATTATTTGTGTATTTGTTTTTCTATTATTAAAATTATCTGCTGTCATGCACAGAAATAAGTGTTTCGTTTGCAATAAATGTGGCTGCGATTGTACTCATTTCCAAAAGAACGTTTAAGGTATTTATCGGAATCCATAGAACCAGAAAATGTTTAATGAAATGTGAAAAAAAAATACTGAATAGCTAATTAATAACTAATTCATAATTTATTACATTAATTTATACAAATAGTGTATTGATATTAATAGAAGTAGTAGTTTATGGAATAACTAAATTATTCCATAAAAAAACTTTATGAAATATGTCATAACATCTTTACTGTTTCTCAAATCAGGTCAACTCATCCAGAATCTTACTGACAAAGAGTTATAATCGGCCAGGTACTGTGAGGATATGAATATTCATAATTAAAATGTATTGGCGTATATCTCACGTTACCCTGCTAGAAATATTTGTAGAGCAATAATTGTGAAACATCTAAAGGTTTACTATTAGGCCCAAAAGATCATGATGTGGACAAATTGTTTTGTTAATGTTAATGGGACAGAGAGAGAGAGAGAGAGTATGGATTAAAATGGCCAGCAAAGGAATTATCGAATACAATGAGAAGTGTATCAAATATCTTGCTTTTCTGAAGTCTATTTGTTATTTCATAAGGAAAAAGTTCTACAGAAACTTTATGCTAAAACAAGTTTTATTGACTTAGAGTGCTTTGGGAACCAGGAGTACCAAGCGCATGTACAAAAATTGCTTATTCAGTCTATCTTGTAAATTATGGAAAAACAAAAAGTGGAAAATATGAATTTGGCTTGTCTGTCCAGTCAAGCCTGAAACTCTCTTTAAAAACTATTGAAACGTGTTAGACACGTGACACTGGGAAATGTTCAGCATGTGCTGTAAAAGACAGAGGGGAAATTTGTCGTGATTTGATTTTTCTGGAGAAAACTGTGTTATGATTTCTCTTTTTTAGAGATCACTTCTGTCAGAGCAAAATTAATTGATCTATACTGGATTAACTGTCCATTCTGAACTACATATACCTGAATGTTAAATAAGATATAGCTCCATTATTCAGTTTGAATTCTATTGTCTGATGAATTCCACACTGCTGAAGTATTTGCCAAACATTTGTCAAGGATTGAGACTATTGATAAGGAGCCTTTGGTTTCATTTCCTAGTTAAGATCAGTTGATCAATGAGAATGATCAAAACTCAGCATTGAAGAAAATGAAAAATGAAAATACAAAAGACCCAGATGACTCACCAACAGTATTTTGGAAAAAGTCTGTCACTACTCTGAATCCTATCGTGCTTCATATTTGCAACTTATATCTGAGATTGGGTATTTACCCAAAGCATTTCAATCAGGTTAACATACTTCTGGTATTCAAAAAAGGTGACAAGTGGTCTATATATAAGATTTCAGATTATTGACCAGCAAAAAAAGCCTTTCTAAACTAGTTGACGCAGTAGTGCACAAACAACTTTTCAATTTTTTCAGACCTTCCATATCAAAATTAATATGGCTTTGGTTGTGGAAAGCCAGCATGTGTATGTAGGTTTTCTCTGGGAGTCCTATTGCTGTTATCTAGGGTCACATTGCTGTTGTGGCTAACGTGCTCTATAATACAATGTCCAACAGTGTCATCCAAATGAAGCCTGAACCATTTATCGAACTCTGTGCATATGTATGTGTGTTCTCTGTGAAAATATTGCTGCTAGGCTGTTATGTAGGGTCACATTGCTCTTGTTTCTGAGAAGCTATATAATGCAATGATCCCAGTGTATTTAACAATCAAGTGAAGTCAACTTTTTATCCAACTCAGTGTGTGTTTGTGTTCTCTAGAGCCCTGTTGCTGTTAAATTGGGTCACATTACTCTCTGGAGTCCGAGGGGCTATATAATGCAATGATTCCACATTGTCATTAACAATCAAGTGAAATCTGGGCGCCTCCGTAGCCAGGTGGGAAGGAGCAGCAGTGCGTAGCACACGCTTCTTGATTAGACCGGGGTTCGAGCCCCTCACCACCAAATACGGAGTATGCGGAAAGGTCAGGAATGACCACCGCATATTCACGGAGCAATATGGCCTTAGTTGCTAATGCTCCTAAAAACCAAATAACAAACAACAAGTGAAATCTGAACATTTTATTCAACTCAGTGTATATGTATGTTTCTGTTCTCTGGAAGCTGTGTTGCTGTCATGAAGGCTCACATTGCTGTTGTGGCTCAGGAGCCATACAATGCAATGTTACCACAATGTCATTATCAATCAAGTGAAGTCTGAACCATTTATCTAACTCAGTGTATTTGTATATATCTATTCTCTGTGTACTTATTGCTGCTAGGCTGTTATGTAGAGTCACATTGCACTTGAGGCTGAGGCTGTATAATGCAACATTCCCATAGTGTCATCATCTACAAGTGATTTCTAAACCTTTTATCCCACTCCGTGCAATACTTCACAAAATATGTGATGTTACCTCTACAGATTGTGAAATCAATGATTGGATTATGGACTGGAACACCACGGTGCTTTATTAGTAGTAGTATTGTTGTTCTTACATTATTAATGATTGAATGGATCCACCTCGCGACGGGTAGTAGTAGTAGTGGCATGTGATGTAAGAAAGCAAGTGTATGAGCTTATGCAGCATCAGCCAAAAAAATACCAAGTGCACCAACGTGTAGTGCACCTAGGTATTACCACAAGTAGTAATACCAAGTGCACAGGGTGGCTGTTATGTGTCGTGTTACTGTAGATCCAGGAACTCTGACTATAGATACATATAATTATAATCCAGTTTAATGTAATAATAAAATATATAACAATAAGTAACAGGCATTAGCTTTCAAGACTAACGAGTCTCTTTTTCAACTGAATTCAAATACAAATACAATGGATAAGTGCAATGAGTTGAGTGAGACACGTTATTCATTTGCTATTGTTGTTGCACGGACGTGCGCTGTTTTACTCCACTGATCATCTAGCATTAAAACGGTTGTCTCTAAGATGGGGTGTAGACGTATGCCTTTGTGGTGGTTTATCGCCTTTGGATTGTTTAATATGTTAAGTGACTCTATCCATAAGCGGTGGCGAAAGTGTCGTGAGTGGTCTACTATTTTAAAGTCACGTTTGGGATCAAGATCGTGGGTGGTGGCCCAAAAATGTTCCGCGACTGCGGACTGGACAGTTTCGGGAAGCCGGATTGCTCTGTCATGTTCCGTAAGGCGATCTTGGAGACGCCCTTGATGTTTCTCCTATGTAGCAGCTGTCACAGTCTCTACAGGTGATGCGATATACTACATTGCTGTGTAAGAGAGGTGTGACAGGGGTCTTCACACTGGAGACAAGTGAACGTAGGTTCCTGCAGGGTAACTGCAAGCATTTGATGTTGTAATTTCTAAGAATTTTCGAGATCCGTCCTGACACGCCTGGATAATAGGGAATGTAGGCGGACGGTATACCGTCTTGGTTCGATGGTCTTGGGTGGGATGTGAGTTCTTGTGCCTGTAATAGGCACCTGCTTAGCACATGGGAACGTTCACAGATCGCAACATTATCAAAATAATCACGAGCGATGTGCCGCCCACTTGTCTACACTGAATCACGGCCACCTAGCGGATCTCCGACCGGCAGAGATAGTGAGTCTCGCGCAGTTTCATGAAAAGGAATGCTGTTTAGGTCAGCATTGAGTACGTGTCCTCTTCGAACAGGAATTTCAGTATTGAAGATCGCTGTTAACTTGTAAAGGGCGAAAAAGATAGAGAGAAAGCAGTCAGGGGATTAAAGGATTAAAACATGCCTCGGGGAAGGAGGGTGGCTAGAAAAAACTAGCCTTGAACTCGGCCTTTTGTTTCAAGTGGCAATTTATTACTTTTCTTACTCGTTACAGGAAAAAAAATATATTATAATTAATCTTTACCTGGAGAAAACTTTGTTACCCTCTGTGTTTTGGTTTTGTGCACTGCTCGCTCAGGCTTCCTCAATTGTCCGCACTCTTTTGCTTTCGCAAATTCGAGGGTGTGACTGTAACAGAAATAGCCAGACTAGGCATACTTCATACTTTTTGCTTAGTGTAGTTAGGTCGTTTTTGCCTTTTTCTTTTGGTTGGTTATCTTATTATACTTAACATATTTGCCTGTCTGGTATCTAATTCTGCCTTCGTCCAGTAGGTTTTTATAGGACGAAGTCTCGTATACCCTCAGAATAAAGAGGAAGAAGGTACCTTCCCCTCTCCATATTGCAGTTTGGACTTTTGCACTGTGTTGATCATCGAGTAATAACTCGACGCCGAAGTGAACTTCTAATCATACTTTAGTACTTAGCTCTACTAGTTTAGTGGTTGCATGTGAGGTTTTGGCAGAGAAAAAGAAACCTTTATAACACAAAACATAACAAAGTTTAATACAAGAGAAAGCTTACAAGAGAGAATTTACACACTTCACTCAAAAGATATATTATGACATTTCATGTTTATCAAAATAGTCCAGCAATTATAAGATTTAACTTTAAGGTTTTAAGGTTTTACATTCTTAAGTTTCAATAGGCCCAGATTGTATGAAACTAGAAAGGAAACATTTTAACAACATCATGTTTACTATCATTTTCGTACTCATATCATTTTAACTTACCAGCTCAAGTTATCACGCTGGGTTGATCAGTCCACGGCTGTGGTTCTTTTATTTCCTCGGCGGACTCTGGGCGTTGGCTCAGCAGGACGATGGTCAGTTTCTCGCTGGGCTTTTTGGCTCGCTGGTCCTTCTTTCGACGTCTCCAGTCTTCTTCCAGTGGAGGATTCTGCAACTGTCACGTCATCTTCTCTCCGTCCGTGCTTCTCCCCCCTTCTTGCAAGGATCCACTTTTTATGTCCCAAGCTCGCCCACACTGTTTATTCAAGCCTTTTCTCTTATTGGAGGACTCCAAGTCCTCCGATGTACGGACTCTACGTAATGGAAAACTTAGTCAAAGGGGTAACCATCATCCCCTCATTACGCCATGTACCGAACATTCTGGCAACACGTGTAGCCACTCTTCGCTATCTCCTTATTAGGTAACGATGAACTTGTTGCTCACATCTACGCCGAGTTTATGGGGCTGAGAGGAATCTTCGATGTCCGCTCACACGAGTATCCCTTTCTCACCCCCCCCCCTTTCGTTGCCCTAATTTACATCGCGAGCTGAGCGCATCTTTCCGGTGTTTACAGAATTCTAACTTGTAAGTGGCTACCCGATATAGCTGTTGCCGGCTAACGACTGTAGGCTTCTGCATGCTTTTTTACATAGGCTTTCTTTTAAACACACACACACACACACAGTTGCTGTGGCTAATTTCGCCATTTTCCTTAGAGAAGAAAAACATGCTCTAGCTTAAGGATATTTAATCTGCTTTAATACTCATACTCAGTCTTTGTAACTCCAAAATTATTGTTAAACCGAAGTTTTTGGATGATAATTAGATAGGGAGAGTATAGGAAATTAAAATTATTCTTACAGTAAGTTTAGCGGAAAGAGCGGAAGTAGCACTGCAACAACTTCCATGCGGGGTGGACACCTTCGTATTCAGCTGTTCAGTAGAAGTCCTGTCTTATTAATTTCTATGCATTAAGGAGAAAGATACAGACAAACTGTGAATGAAAAATAACCAGTGTAAAAATCTGTGGCCGCACATCTCAGCAAACGGCACCCTCCAGTCAGGTCAATGAAAAGAAAGCTCTCCACAAAGTAAAAAAAAAATAAATAAATAAAATAACCAGGCTCCAAAGGAAGGGCCCAGGACCGAGCCCCGTGGGCAGCCTCTGTATACTTGTCTCATTACCCGCTGGTAGGTGGAATTTACAGTAATGGGCCCATTGGATAGGTATCCTTTAATCGTGTTGTCCAGGTTAACTGGAATCTCTGCTTCTCGCAGTCTGCCGTGGACGCTCAGACATCAAAGTCAGCGAACACCCCGGCGAAATCAATTGCTGTAAGCAAGAAGTATTTCTTTTCAGATCTGTCAACTGCAGTTTGTAGGCTCTGGAGCGCATCCAGCGTGGAGTGCCCGGGTTTAAAGCTCAATTGGTTGTGATATTTGAGGCATCTCAATGAAATAAGGATAATTTTAGCACAAAAGAGATTTCACACATTTTAAACAACATTCATCTGAGATTAAAGTTACTCCAGAAACGGAAGACAAATATACAGAAATACATGGAATAAATAGACAAATATACGGGAAATGTTATACAGAAAACACACCGAGAGGGAGATGTTCTCACAATATGAAATATATCATCCCTTTACATGAAAGAGATCTGCGATTTTCAATCAGTTTCTTAACACAAACCATTCTTCTACTTCTCAATTAGATTTCAATACAATTATAATTAGTAAATAGATTCTTAAACAGTGCTATCCTTCATTTATTATAAATAAATACAACAAGGAACCAAGCAACGAACCCCAACGAATTAACACTTCTAACACAAATAACAATCAGGGGGCTTACCACAAAATTCTCCATACGGTTTTTCGGAATTTGATCCCTCCTTTTCTCTAAGAATCTCTCCCTTTCACATTCCTAATTAGTTACGCTCTATATTAGGAAGTGATCGACAACGATTTTCGATGGATAACTTCACCAGCATACTGCACTGCTACATTCCTGGTGTAGATTCAGAATACTTTCAGGCGTGGCCAAGATTATCTTTCCCACTATCCCGGATTTTGTAGATTTTCTCTGTTACACTAACCTAACAAATGATTTAAATTAATTTACTCATTTAACTCAATCATTACCTTTATCTCTCTTTCATTTTATTTTTGTTAATTTTGCACAGGTCGCACTGCAAGTTGTAATATAAATTTCTCCCCCCCCCCTTTTTCTTAGTCAAATATTTCCGACTAATTCTCTAATAGCACATACATGTAAGATTAACTTCTTACACACACACAAATATATGCCGCTGAACCCAAACTAAACGTATCCTCATCTCAACTTCCCCCTTAGCTACACCGTTACGATCTCGGTTTTAAATTAGGTATATCTTAAAAAAAAAAAAAAAGAAATGTTATTGGCTAAAAACGTAAAATAGATAAACCTAACAAGTGCTCAGAATCTGTCAGCTACTTATTTATCCCGAATTAAGACTGCTATTCCACTGATCTACAGTTACGTGTTGCGATATTCGTGCCAAAACAACGATGTAATTGCGGTACAAACAGAGGTCATAATTTACAAATTCTTTGGCTGGATTTTAAAATAATCTAAAGAAAGCGACGAAGACTATTAAACTATTTGTAAAACCCAATTTAATATTTTAATTAATCAACAAGACTTATTTTTAACTTGAACAATTTCTCCTCCACTTTGCGCTCAGTTTTTACAAAATGATTAAGCACCCTGCTACAATTTGATAACCTTCTGGCAATAAAAAAACTATGTGATTTTATGCATATTGCTGTAACAAATCCCATCAACGAATCAAAGATTCCGTCAATGAGGCGACGAAATTTTAAGCGCATTTTCACGACATCACTTAGTTAGTCGGTGTGAGGCAAGGTTTCAATTATTTTTTGTTTCTTCTCAGAACTCGTGTTTTTGTCCAACAAACAGCGAACCGAACAAACACTGGCAGACCCAATATACTAACGCCTCCTAGCCTTTACTTACTATGACGCTTAATAGATAAACACCTCTGGGAATCCTCGTCAGTAGAGCTGTTGGTAGAATCGCTGTCCTGTCCACTCCAGGAAAGATCGACTTCCGCAGAAACGATTTGAGTTGGACAAAGACTTGTAAACTATTCATCAAACACAGTTTGCAATATTAATTAATCAAAAAGACGGTAAAACTGTTGTTCTGTGTTTTTCATACCTTCTACTTCTGTTCTTAAGAAAAACCACATCTACTTCACGAAAAGAAGTTTACAGAAATCCAAGTCCGAAGCAAAAAGTAGACGCTCTCTTCTCGCCCATCAACTGTCAAACTGTTGGAATATCAAATAATTTTCGTATTTCACATAACTATGAATAAAATGTACACTGAAATGACAGAATTCATGGATACCTAATTTCTGGGCAACGCGACGTTGTCACCCCCTTTCACTAGTGGACTAACCCACTGCTTGGCAGGTATAAAGGTATACTGCAATCATGTAGACGGTAATTCGATGTCATTATGGATAAACGTCGTGAGTTAGCCGTATTTGAAAGAGGGATGATAGTGGGTGCTCGACGCACGGGTCACTTTATCACGCACGTTGTACTGAAATTGCCCTATCCTTGTTCGAGAATATCAAGAATGTATCGGGAATACGCCATTTCCAGAAAAACTCTCACTGTGGGCAAAGAATGCTGGTGGATAAACATCTTTCGCATTGTTTCAGCCAACGGGAGAGCAACATTGGCACAAATCACCGCCAACTTCAATGCGGATGGTGCCAAAAACATCTCCACGAAGATCATCAGGCGATCATTAGCCACAATCGGTTATGGGAGCCTCCGACTCACCAGAGTCCAATTGCTAAATTCACGACACAGACTCTATGCTTCAACTGGGCGAAAGAACATTATTATTATTATCTTAATTTTCTCCTAAGAGACACCCGCTTACAGCTATTAACCAAGGGGTGCACATTCATATATAAAAATATAAGTTATATACATAATTATCCATTTATAATTTATACATATTATTGCCTTATTTTTACATGAGACAACGGCACTGGACCTTGATTGATTGGAGTGGGTCTCCTGGTCCGATCTGATCCGTTTCCAGTAATTTCGAGCGGACCGGAGGGCGGGTTTGTGGTGGAAACTGCAACGAAGCTATGCACCGTCATATCAACAAGGAACAGTTCAGGCAGGTTGACAGTTGATTATGGTCTGGGGCTTGTTCAACTGGCACATGTTGGGACCTCTGGTCTAGACGCATCTCTGAACAGTCCAGATTATGCGTCCATCCTTGAAGACCATCTGCAACCCTTCATGGTCATCGTGTACTCACAGGGCAATGGACTCTTATAACAAGACAATGTACCTCCTCACAGAGGCGTGGTGGCCAAACTATGGTTTGACGAACATTCTGCGGAATTAACCACCATGGAATAACCTCCCAGTTTGCAGGACATTAACCCTGTGGAAAGGTCGTTTGGAGCTTTGGATACTCCACCCACGAATACGACGGAATTATGGACAGGAAAGCTGTGCAAATAAATCAGGAACGCTGTGCAAATAAATCAGGAACGCTTTCGTGAACTAGTGGACTCAATGCCTCGCCGTGTGACTGCCCTTATCTGGGTGGAAGACGGGTTTACCAATTACTTGGGAGGTATCCCATGATTTTTGTCCACTCAGTGTAGTATTGTCAAATAAGACTACTCACGTTATAAAGAATGCTTTTATTACACAACAATACAGAAACCATTATAAAAATTAAATATTACAGAATATCAGTAAATTATAAAGAAAACAAATGAATCATTACAAAATGAATGACATACATAGAGAAGATAGAAAATATCAATAAAAATCCTTTTGGAGAGAGACATTTATTCGGAATGGAGTTTCCTATGTTTGGACAAGTTGCGTTTCAGAGGAAATGTTTTGCCACACGTTGCACACGAAAAGGGTTTCTCTCCGGTGTGGACCCTCGTATGCACAGTAAGATTTGAACGACGTGAAAATGCTTTCTGACAAAACTGACACGAGAAAGGCTTCTCACCCGTGTGGATCCTCATGTGCGTCACACAATGTCCTCGTGTTGAAAATGCCTTCTCACAGAATTCACACGAATACGGCTTTTCTTTCAAATGCACTCTCCTGTGACCGCTTAAATGTGATGAAGTAGGAAATGTTTTTGCGCAGGTGTCACAGGAAAAGGGCCTTTCCCCAGTGTGGTGCCGTCTATGTGTCGTTAGATATGATGAAGTCGAGAAAGATTTTCCACAATATCCGCACGTGAAAGGCTTTTCCCCAGTGTGACTTCTGAGATGTTTTAAAAGGTATGAATTTCGTAAGAATTTTTGATCACAAATATCACATTGAAAAGGCTTCTCACCAGAGTGGACCCTCATGTGACGTAGAAAGCTTTGCTTTAGTGAAAATCATTTACCACAAATCTCACAACAAAAAGGCTTTTCCTCAGTGTGAGTTGTGAGATGTGATAAAAGGTGTGAATTTCGTGAGAATTTTCGATCACAAATATCGCAACGAAAAGGCTTCTCACCAGAGTGAATCCTCATGTGCAATACAAAGTGATGCTTTTGAGAACATCTTTTACCACAAATGTCACAAGAAAAAGGCTTTTCCCCAGTGTGGATTCTCGTGTGCAAATTTAGATGCGATGACTGTCTGAATGTCTTCCCACAAGTTTGGCAAGTGAAAGGCCTCTCACCGCTGTGAATACTCTCATGTTGGCGAAGGTGTGATGAAGTACGAAATGCTTTGTTGCAAGTTTCACATCTGAAGATATTCTGTCCAGAATGCATTTTCGTGTGCTGACGCAGAGATGAAAGCTTTGAAAATGTCTTGTCGCCCTGCTCGCAGATGAGATGAGTCCCTTTTTTATCAGTCATCTTAGTAATCAAAGTCTTTCCTATTTGTTCACCTGAAAAAAGATAAAACATTTTTATAAAAGAGAATAAAAATTGTAAATTCAATTTATAATTACAATTACTCATGCCAAGTAAGAAGGAAAGGACAATGGACCATCACGGTGTTCCCTAAATTAAGGGAATATTAAATAATACGATCGACTGCTCATTCACTACTTCGTTACATATTCATAAAAAAATGTTTTTTTTTTTCTTTTTCGTTTTATTTTTAATAAGAAAAATACCAAAACTTTGCTGTCGCCCAATGCCGAGCACAAGTGACACACTCCACACCTTCAAAAATGACACTCGGTCCACATTTACGTAATGCTCGTGCCATTGGGTCGAGTGAGTGATGGTATCATGTATTGTATGGTCTTCGGTGGCCCAAACACTGAATATAATCCCAAATCAATTTTATACAAAGTACATGAATGGGCCTGAATGAGTGGTGTGTACGTTTTATGTAGTAATGACATAAAAAAAAAATTATGATATTAGGGTCACCCGTAAATGATTGCACCACGATTTTGTCTGTGAATTGCGTGCATTCTCTGGGCGATATGCCTGTTTGATGGACGAAAAAAAAAAAACGAATTTTCTGGGGGGAAGGGGGAGGAACATTCTTATCTACACCTGAGACCGACTAACTCAGCTACGGATTGAAAAAAAGCACATTACAGTTGCTCGCGTTAAGGATGGGATTCTAACCGGGCTTTTTTCACCCGTCTGTGGGGAGGATGATGACGATACCAATGTGCTACTCACACAAAACACAAAGCAAAGTAGTAAACTCAAAGGACAGAATTCATGCGATACCTCGATCCTGGGCAACGCGACGCTGTCACCCCTCTACGCAGTAGACAAACGCACCGCTTGGAAGGTATATAGGTACACTGCTTTCATGTAGACGGTAATTCGATGTCAGTACGGATAAAAGTCGTGAGTTAGCCAACTTTGAAAGGGGGGATGATAGTGGGTGTCCGACGTATGGATTACTCTCTCGCGAAGGTAGTACGGAAATTGCGTTATCCCCATTCCACAGTATTAAGAGTATCAGGAACACGCCATTTCAGAATAACATCTCATCGTCGACAGCGCTGTGGACGGATAAAGGGAGTAGATGAATGTGGCCGTCAACGTCAGTGTTGCATTGTTTCAGCCAAAAGGAGAGCTCCAGTAGCACATATCACCGCCGACTTCAACGAGGGAGGTGCCAGAAACGTCTCCACCGACACCATCACCTATTGGCTCAATATGTTATGGGACTGCTCACCAACCAGAGTCCCATTGCTAACACCAGAACACAGGACTCTACGCCTGAAATGGGCAAAAGTACATTGTCACTGGACCTTGGATGATTGGAGACGGGTCTCCTGGTCAGATGAGTCCCGTTGATAGTTATTTCGAGTGGACGGGAGGGTGCGTATCTGGTGGAAACCACACGAAGCTATGTACTCGCCATGTCAGCAAGGAACTGTTCAGGCAAGTTGACGGTCAGGAATGGTCAGGGGCTTGTTCAACTGGCACACGTTGGGACCTGTGCTTCGTGTAAACACATCTTTATCTATCCCGGTTACATGCCCATTCTTGCAGATCATCTGCATCCCTTCATGGTAATTTTGCACCCACGGGGCAATGGACCTTTCTAGCAGGAAAAATGGACATAACACCATGGCATGCCTTCCCATTCGCCGGATATGTGGATGATCCAAAACTCGATCGAATCTTTCCACAGCATCCCAAAGATGCTCCATCCAGGAATGTGACGAAATTTTGGATACTGGTGCAGCAAGCATGGATGGAAATACCTGCGAAAATCTTTCGTGAACTAGTGGACTCAATGCCTCGCTGTGTGACTACTCCTTTCCGGGAGAAATGTGGGCCAAATTGTTACTAGATAGGTTTCCCAGGAATTCTGTCTACTCAGTGTAAAGTAGAAAGACGCAGATTCGAAGAGGGCCCATTTGCTCCAGGAGAAAATGAACGTTCATTTAATTCTTCATTCCGCCAATTGAGGATGCACTTGGTCAGTTTTGGGAATGGGGTTGGCTCGGCGTGGTTCGATATTTGTGCAGACCGGATCGTTCATTTAATTCAACTGGCACACGCTGGGATCACCAATGAGTATATTCTGTAGTCAGTGGTGACTGGATCTGTAAAAATTAGTTAGTACAGGGAGGGAAGTCGGGAGTGTAGCTGACAGAAGTTCGATTTCGGAAGTCGTGGGAAGAGAGATGAGACGAAAGAAAAGAAAAGAAAGAAAAAAGAGCGAAGTGAATGAGTAAAGTAAAGCTGAAGAATAAAGGGTTCTGTGTAACAAGGAAGACGTCATTAAGAAATATGCAAAGGTGCATATTCTGTGTAATAAGCGAAAGATTGGCTGAAGATACTCCTGTCCCTCGAAGGAAACCCGCTCCACACAACCGTTCCCAAGCATGATCAGCAAGGAAGCTGGTTCCTATGCAAAAATAACCATCTTATGGTTTTCCAACTGTTTTTTGTAATTGGTTATCCAGATTTGTCTCTGATTTCTCACTGCTGGTGTCCCAAGGTTCAGTTCTTTTTCCACTCTTTTCTTCTTGAATATTAATTACCTTCTGCGTGGCTCAATTGGGAAGCGATATGTGAGAAGACGAAAATCGGAGGCATACCATCCTGACTGCATAACATCGACTGTAAAGTTCCCCGGCGCATCCTCAGGTGGTCTGGGTTAAGCCATCTGAGGATGGCTTAACATCTGAGGACGGCTTAACAAGCAAAGGGGTGGGGCGAATTAAGTTTATTAACGGAACGGTGAATGCAGAAAATAGGCATTGCTCTACATTTCGTGTCTTTGCCTATGAGATCCTTAGAGATTTCATAAATAATATAAAATATGAAATATATTTTATGAGGAAAAAATCCCTCATCTCTTAGGAAACTGATAATTTTATTCGGTTAATCTTTAAAAAGCTGGTACAACCGAGTTAGTTTACGGAAGAGTCGTGTAAGTCACTGCAGGGATCGACAATTTTCACTTCTCCCACTGCTTACGTTCACTTTCTGTTATATGATCCACTGCTCCCTCCCCCACAACCACGCCGATGCGAGCATCACTTAAGAACGAGTACCAGTTCCTACGATTGCGAATATAGCACGGGGCTGGCGCCATGGGGAAGCGAGCGACAGGTATCATGTGACTGACTCGACGCGATGGCTCTTTTCGCCTGATCGATTCATAGCGAAGTAGCGGAGAAGCTGGAGCACCAATTTCTACGAATACGATGCAATGAACGAGGGAGAAGTACATCATTCATGCGGGAAAACGATCGGTTATCCGTTTAAAATTGACATACTGTACCTCAATTTATTTTTCCTTAAAATAGTGAACAGCATCTCTCGTGCTTGTAGAAATGCAGAGTTGAAGATTCAACAAACTCTTGACCTCATTCATCGGATAGAGAAACGAACAGATGTTTTCGATCGGACTTCAAATGTAATCTTATTTTCTGCTCATGAGAATGCTACTTTCATATTTTCTACAAATCAAGGAGATTTGAGAGAAATGGGAGAGTTGCTACGGAAATCTGAACCCGTTTTGAATGAACATATTTTGAGAATTGAACGTTCATCTGATCGGAATGAACCTTCATATTTATCGCCAAAGATTCAAAATGAGTTTTTTAACAATTTAGGAAATTATGCGAGAGAGAGAAAAGAGTTGCCAATAAAATGAAACAAGCTAAATATTTTGGAATTCTATTTTACAGTACACCAAACGCAACCCACACTGACCAAATGCATAAAGTAATTAGGAATTTCATATTGTAGTTGACAAGGTTTAAGTTGAACATAAGTTGCATTCCATTTTATCAGTTTCATTTTCTGCCTATACCAAAGCTCACAACAATTGTAAAGCAGTTATTAATCAGTCCAAACTAGAATTTGAACAGGCTAAGAGTAGAAAAATTGCTTCTTGCTCTAATGGTAGACGAGCATTCTGGTCCCATGGCAAAGCTATTGGCCGCAACTTTGCCCATCTCTGCTCCCACCTCTGAACTTAATCCTGTTCTTTGCCGCCCCTTTTCACTTTCTTATTTCAAAGGTGTATTTCCTTCTGCTTGGAAATTTGCTCATGCCCAGCCAGTTCCTAAAATGCGTGACAAATCAGTCCCATTGCTTGCACTCCTACCCGTTCCAAAGTAATGGAGAAATAAACTAACCGCCAACTAAGACTGTCTAGAAACCTTCCATGTCATCAACGATCGCCAGTATGGATCCCGTCAGTGTCGATCCATTGGTGATATTCTGGCTCATGTTACCCCTTTACGGAAAAATTTAATCAAACATTTTGGAGCAACGATTGACCTTTCAAAGGATTTTGATGGTGTTTGGTGTACAGGACTTCTAAATTTTTAAATGATTCTAAATAATTGAATTATGGTATACCTTTAAAACATTAATCACAGAAGCCTTGAATACTTACATAACATTAAAAAATTCTTTACGAGGAAGATTCCAATTCCAATGAATAAGAAGTTGCCACATTACTTGGGCAGAAAAAGGCAACATGGAAAAGTTAGAGCAATAAAAAGTACAAATTGATTGGTAATAGTGCCATCAAAAAGGTTAAGGATGCAAAGAGGGGTGAAGGATAAGGAATTATTCACATATATAAATGCAAAGAAGAGAAGGACAAACCAGATCCGACCCTTATGTAATGAGCGTGGGAGAGTATTAGATACTCCAGCTGAAGTTGCAGGTGAACTCAACAGTTACTTTGCATCGATATTTACAGAAGAAATACGCTTTGCGTCAATGAAAAATTATGGGAGTGAAGTTGAAAAAAATGCAATAAATGATGTTGAAATTTTACATGTTTATTTAATGAAAAAACTTTCGAGCCTACAGTCCAGTAAAGCTTCTAAGGTTGATGGGGCATATACCCTATAATGTTAAGGGAGGAGTTATGTGAGTGTACTGAACCATTGAGGCTAATTATGAGAGCATCACTGGACTCGGTAGTGAATCCGTTGGAATGGGAAGGGGCCATTGTATCTTCAATACATAAGGACGGTTCTAAGACTAAAGAGAGAAATTACCGGTTGGTCAGTCTAACTTGAGTAGTAGGGAAAATCGTGCAGACAATGATCAAGGTTGGAATTCAGGACAATTTAAATAGCAATGGAATTCTGAAAAATACTCAGCATGGCTTTGTAAAGGGAAAATCATGTTTAACTAATCTGGTTAGCTCTTCTGACAGGGTCGCTCAGGAGCTGGACTTAAGAGAATAATTGCGACATTATTTTGCGACATAAAAAAATAACACGGAAATTGTGGACCAACAACAGAAAAAGGATAGCTGGCAAAAATATCGAGGGTTCGATACTGCGAGGACCACAGACAACCAGCAAATGACAACACCCAAACAGAAGGAGAACATCAAGTCTTTCTGATGGAAGAAATGGAGCAAGAGAATAAATTAATGAAATATTCCAAAGCAACTGGCATTGATAACATCTCAGACGAAATGCCTCGGAGCAAGAGGAAAACAATGAGACCTCGATATTTTCGATAATATCCTAATTGGAGGGAAACTACCTCTTGAATTTCTGAAATCCATCTTTATTCCCATAAAAGATAAGCATGAAAGACCTCTTGATTATGCTGTACGACCTCTATGCTGAAACCATTTTAGATTTAATAGTAGGTTCTAAAGAAGAAATTACTATAAAAATTATCGACTGCGTATCGCCTGCGATACGCAGACGATACTGTTTTCATTGAAACCTCAGAAGAAAAGCTACAAACAATCCTGAACAAAGTGGTAAGAGCCAGTGAGCAGGGAGGCTTAACAATTAATGCCAAAGATCAAAACTATGGTCATAAGCAAACATCTAGCCTGGAATCAAAATACGCTGTGGAAACTACCCGACCGAACAAGTGAGTAGCTTTAAATAACTAAGGAAGATCTTTACAAATAATAATGACTAAGGCACAGAAATTAGAAGCAGAATTGGTATGGCCAAAGAGGCATTTAAGAATCTCAAGAACTTGCTGTGTGACAAGAAAGTGGATTTCCAGAAAAGATATCGAACGGTCAAATTACACACATGAAGCACTCTCCTATATGGGTGTGAGACCTGGGTCAAGCGAAAATCAGGAAACTGGAATCCTTCAAGATGTGGATGCTTGCAGAATGCTCAAATATACGTGGATAGATCGCGTCACCAATGAGGGCATCCTTAAGAAAGCAAGAACCACAAGGACACTACTAACTCCAATTGCAATAACAAAGACTCCCTACCTCGGGCATATTATAAGAGACCCACAATATGACCTGCCGAAACTAATCCTACAAGGGAAGATTACAAGCAAAAGAGCAAAAGGAAAATAAAGAAAAAGGTGGATTCATAGCATCAAAGAATGGACAGGGATTCTTACGACAAGAACTATTTCACACAAAAAAGACAGAGTTGACTAGAAGATGTTGGTATACAAGGCCAAATTGAATACGGAACGTGAAGAAGAAGATGTATTCGAGCATGCGCCGATGCAGTAGTCGCCTTATTGGTCCCTTCGAAGTTAGATTCTGGAAGGCAAATAGATGTATGCTGCTTTGCAGTGTGTATACAGATTTAAGGATGCATGCAGGCTTGAATCGCCCCCTGAAAACACATTCATTTGGCAAAAATTAATTTTCATACCCCTGCTCTCATCCTGATGTGACATCATTTAAGGTCCCATTTCATGAGCTATTTCGACACCCGAAGCTAGCTTGAGACGATTAATGATTCATCTCTAACAGAGTCTTAATGATTCATCTCTAACAGAGTCTCTCCACTCGCTGTCTCATAGACGTTCTGTTTCTGCTGCATGCCTCTTCTACAGATACTTCCATGGGCTCTGTTCTTCTGAATTGGCTTCTATAATTCCTGCTTTCTCTTTCAAAACAGTCCGAACACGCGCCGCCACCAGCCAATATCCAATTACTGTCCATCTTCAAACCCACAGAACCAACTTTTCATCTTCCACGTTTATTCATTCAACTGCCGTTTTCTAGAACAACCTTCCTTCGTACGCATTTCCTGAAAATTACCGTCTACAGAAGTTTAAGTCCAATGTCAATAAATATCTTCTGTCGTCTTCTCAACCTCCAACCCAAGCACGGTATTAAGTACTATAGGTTCTCATACCTGTCGTGTTTGGGGTTAAAAAAAAAAAAAAAAAAAGGAAAAGTAAAACTTTAGATGTACAGAGGAAAACATTAAATTTAGTGATTAATGATTCTGTATCGACCTCAATAGAAGGAATATCTTTATTTCATACATCTAAGGACTTTGTGCACATTTTTCCGGTTCTAATTTTATTCGGGCTACTTACTGTAACCTATTCCATCAGTAACTTTAATGCCACTGTCTCAAACACTTTGGTCAAGTCATATAAATGCTCTAGAACTACTGTAATTGATATCAATTGTGTGGTATATCTGATGCACTGTTGCAGTTGTCAGAAAGTAATGAAACAGACGCTATGTCTCTTCATTAAGCGGAGTCATCAGCAAGAAAAGCAACTTTAAAACTATATCTTCAGCTCTGATATGGTATAATGTCATCAAAACTTTGTGGTTTGCACGATTTTGCAGAAGTCTTAAACATTACAAAAGATTTAACCATGTTTAAAACTTCTGTAATGTTTAAGACTCCTGAACGAAGCTCAAGATATTTAAGCAGGAAAGCGTTCTGATACAGCATTTGAAGAAGTGATGCCAATTAATAGCAAACTCGCAAATACTTTAGACGAAGAAGCTATTTTAAAGATATTGTACCCGTAAGAGCTCGAAAGAAAACAAGAAAGAAAACGATTAAGCATCACGTGATGGGTGCATTCAGGACCCCAAACTCAAATTTAAGATTAAATTTAATTTCACTGTTCTAGATAAAGCAACGGCCACTATCTAAGAACGATTCCAGTTAATAATGATTAGACTTCTCTCTTTCCATTGATATACCTTTTAGACGTTCTCAGATGTTTGCATGATATCATGTGTTAATCTGCTCACGTTTATTTTCGCTAGATTCTTCTCCACTAGAGGATGAATAAGCATTTTCTAGATTCTGCTGTACTAGGGGATGAATAACTGTCTGTTAGATCCTATAGAGAAGATGACCTTTGTACACTGAGTGGACATAAATCAAGAGATGCCTACCTGGTAACAGGTAGGTCGACAATTCGCCCTGATAAGGCCAGTCATACAGCGAGGCGTTGAGTCCACCAGTGCACGAAAGCGTTCCACAGCTATTTCCATCCATGCTTGCTGCAATACTGTCCATAATTCTGTCGCAATACTGTCTATAGGATCCAAAGCTCGAACAGACTTTTCCGCAGCATCGCAAAGATGCTCCATACAGTTTATGTCCGATGAACCCGGAAGCCATTCTCTTCTGGTAAACTCTGCAGAATACTCTTCGAACCATGATCTTGTCGCGTTGTCTCTGTGGGGGAGGCACATTTTCCTGCTGAAAGAGTCGATTGCCCTATGGGTGCACGATGACCATGAAGGGATGCAGATGGGCTGCAAGGATGGCCACGTAACCTGGACCATTGAGAAATGCGTTTAGACGTACCAGAGATCCCATCGTCTGCCAGTTCAACACGCCACTGACTATTACCGACCGTCCACCCGCTTGAACAGTTTCTTGTTGACATGAAGGGTGCATAGCTTCGTGAGATTTCCGCCAGATACGCACCCTCCCGTCCGCTCGAAATAAGTGGAAATGTACTCATCGGACCAGGAGACCCGTCTCCAGTCATCCAGGGTCCAGTGAAGATGCTCTTTCGTCCAGTTCAGGCGTAGAGTGCTGTGTCGTTGAATTCGAAATTTTTTTGCATTTTTTTTACATAAATTGATCGGTGTAAAACACTTCAGTCACGAAGACAATGTAATACACTGGAAAACACAGTTCAGTCACGAAGACAATTCATAAATTGCGATCTCATGAAGAGAGAGAGATTTTTATAGAAGGCCTGTTGAAGTTACCGAGTCCGTGCAACTTTTTTCCATTTAATTGCTGTTTACACGTGAGTAAATTCACTTACTAGGGTTTCCTAACAATTTTTAAAAAGAATTGTTTTTTTTTTTTTTTTGCTGGCTCACAAGAAACGTTGTTTGGGGGAACCAGCCGGTTGTTGTTGTTCTTGTTGTTTGGTTTTTAAGAGTATTAGCAACTAAGGCCATATTGCTCCGGGAATATGCGGTGGTCTCTCCCTGACCTTTCCACATCCTCCGTATTTGGTGGTCACGGACTCGAACCCCGGTCTAATGAAGAAGCGTGGGCTACGCACTGCCGAACTGGCTACGGAGGCGTCGTACCTGCCCGTTCTGCACGGCCACTGATGGGTGCGGGATTTTCTGGTGCTGTTAGCACTGGAAGAGGAATAGACCCAGGTTAGCTCCTTGTGCCATGCCGAGCATAGAGTGGTATTTGCCCATTGGTGGTTGCCACCTGATGGCTGAGAGGCCTGGTAAATAAATACATATTTACAGTTCAGGCCGATGTGATTAAGGGGATTATTTTTTTCCCCATCTCTCTACATGCAATTGGTGAAGATGGAGGAACAGTCCTGGTGCCACTGTGAGACAGGGCTACGTATAAGCATTGCCGCTCGTTTTCTGGATTTATTTTATGCCAGCAACATTTGTCGTGCGTCAAAAAAAAAAGAAAAAAGAAAAGAAAAAACTAATGCGGTTGGACAAACCATATGAGTGCTGGCAGTGCCTTTTCGCATTGGAGAGTGGAAGATGGATCCGAGCTTGATCCAATTTGCGTATGAGGTTATTGCAGTGAAAAGAGTGAAAAGAAGATGGACTGTTCATCCCCACCAACAACGCTACATTTGTAGATGGGGAATTTCGCAATCTCCACGGAAAATTAAGGGACGACAGGGACAAGTTTTTCAATTATATTAGAATGTCGGTGGCATCGTTTGATGAGCTGGTGGACAAATTCCATGGAACGATTCAAGCTGGGCAAGATTTGGTGCAAGGCTTGTCATTTTCTCCACAGGAAATGTTGGCAATAACTCTCAGGTAAGTCCATAAAGATAAGATTAGCGGTTGGCAGCACTGATGTCTGTAGATAGCGCACTACGGACGAGTGGCGTGTTTGCATAAAAGGATCAATTAGACACCATGTACTTAGAAAATTCGTGCGAGTTTTTGCCGCTTGCGTTCCGCATGTCTTTCAGAACGCGACGGCAACGTAAACGGACGACAGAGGATCCATTTGTTCCGGTGATTTATTGAACGGACGACATCTTGCCGTCACCTGTTGTGCGACACAAACGCATGCATGAAACCGAACTAAATGTAGGATTATCACAACCAGCGTCCTCCCCACATTAGTCGAAAAGACTGCAATTCGAATCCCTTCGATGACGTGGGAAATATTAATGGACTTCCTTCACATCATGGGTGAGTTAGTGGGGTCTAAGAAAGCGTTTCGCAATTTTTTTCTCTCAGAAATTCGGGTTTTTCATCCGGCAAACAGATAAATCGAGCACATGAAATACGCACTTACAGACACAATACAGCGTCGCCGCACAGTCTTGGCCATGGCCATCTCTGTAATGCACCGTGAATGGTGTCGGTTCAGAGTGACCCAAAGACAATGGCGATAGCCGCGAACTGTGATATTTGAGCAACCCACCCCTGAAAAAAGCTACAAAATCTCACCTCAAGTGCTCCTCAAGAAGAAGGAAAACACGATGGCAAAACTTGACCCACTTGCAGCATTCAGAGATCGTAACTTATCCAAATAATCACGAGCGGTGTGCACACTTGTCTACAGTGAATCATGGCCACCTAGCGGATCCCAGGGCGGAAGAGACGAGACAGTGAGCTTCGCGCATGCTCCGTGGCAATGGCAAGTTAGGTACTTCAGCTACTTAAGTACTTGGCAGGTTAAGTACTTCACGTTGAAAATTCCGAAAGCTGACCAAGCACGCTATTTAGGGCAGAATAGAGCGTGACTCCCGCTTCGAACACGAATCTCAGTAATGAATATCGCTGTTAACTTGTAAAGGGCGAAAAGGGATTAAAAGATGCCTCAGGGAAGGAGTTTAGCTAAAGCAACTAGACCTTGAAGTAGACCTTTTGTTCCACATGGCAATTTATTACTTTACTTATTCGTTACAGGAAAAAATATTATTTCTATTTATCTTTACCTGGAGAAAACTTCCCCGTGCAGTGGACATCGTCATATTCAGCTGTTCGTTAGAAGTCCTGTAATACTAATTTCTAAAAATGAAGCAGAAAGATAAAATTTCGACACAAACCGTAAATGAAAAATGCGGAGCCTAAAAATGTGGAAAATCTGAGCAAACGGCAGATCCCAGTCAGGTCAACCTGAAGACGTGTGTGTTTTTGTAAAGGGCGGCACCTAGAACATCTGTTCAACTCCGCCGGTGCAATACCGGTGGCATCCACCGGTATTGCACTATCTCCGGTGGGTGCGGGATTTGTGCACAAGGCACTAAAGGTGACAGTAGACCCAGGCTTGGCTGCCTGGGGGGCGGGCAGCGGCTGACTAGGTGTTGGCTGCTCCCTGGTGGCAAGGTGGACGTACGCAAGCGATAAAAAGCTTTGCAGAGTTTCTGCGCCAACACAGACGTGCAAGGTGGAGATGGGCTTAGGCCTAGGAACCACCCTTGATACAGGTAAAACACACACACATACGCACACGTGTTCATATATAATATAGTATCTTATATATGTATAATGAGAATGCTAATGAATATAAAACTGTATATATATCTTCTTTGTAAATTTTTGTATATAATTTGTAAATAATGGTGTGTACAAATAAATGGAAAAAAAAAATGTTCAACTCCGCCTCGTATCTCTGTGAAGAACAGCATCACTACGAATGGGCCAGAATGTGAATGACGTAGGTTTGTGTGTATTATGTGTGTGTTCTGTTGTTCTGTTCTGTCCTCTTGGCAACCCAGAAGCATCAATCACCTGGACAGATGATTCTGGGTACTCGTCCACACCACGGGAAGGTGGACCAGTTCCAATAGTGCTCGTACTGTCTCAAAAAAGACTCTGACTAACATGATGTTGCCATCAGGTAGGTCAGGATCCTCTTGGGGCCCGTTCCAGAGGGGCAGACAAAAAAGAAAGAAAAAAAAAACCACCTGTGGTATTGGCAATGGGGAAAAAAAATAAAAAATAAAAAATAAAATAAAATAAAACAAAAAATATATATAAAAAATAAAAATAATAATAATAAAAAATAAACAAATAAAAAAAAAGTAAAAATAATTTTTAAAAAAAAATAAATAAATTAAAAAAAGTAAAGATAATTAAAAAAAAATATATATATATAATAAAAGTAAGTGTGGAGTGGCTGACTCCAAACAGAATGCAAGGAGGAGCAGGAAAAAAAAAAAAAAACACCATTGTCTAATCCACTTCAGGCCC
The DNA here is from genome assembly GCF_048544385.1 of Mastigoproctus giganteus. Lineage (NCBI taxonomy): Eukaryota > Metazoa > Arthropoda > Arachnida > Uropygi > Thelyphonidae > Mastigoproctus > Mastigoproctus giganteus. The sequence continues at coordinate 24,695,957 of NC_143575.1, forward strand.
AATGCCAGGGGTGTTGGCCACTCTATATGATCTCCTCCTTCGAGCAAAGACTTCCATAGCAAAGTTGTGAAGAGAAAATAAACAGGGGTTTATGAACGGAAAATGTTCAGAGGATTGGAGTAACTGGTCTAATTGGTTTTCCGATATTGGGATGGTGGTCACTAAATCTTGTCTCAAGTCTTCGTACAGAATACAGTCAAAAAGGAGGTGCCTCCAGTTTTCCTTGGCTCCACAGTAGCACAGATCAGTCGTGCAGAGGCCTAGTCGGTGCAATTTTTCATTAAGAGAGCCATGTCCAGTAACTAGGAAGGAAGCCTCCATGGTGAGGGAAAGCCAGGATTGGACCACATTAGAGGATGTAAAGGTTACATGAGGAAGGCATCTTCTAGTAACCACTCCAACCTGGGATGTATCCCAGCGAGTCTGCCAGATGTTCACTAACTCGTTGTAGCATCTGGCTTTCTCAGCTTTTGGGTGAGTGTCAAAATCAAGCTCGATGTCAAGGAACATAGTGGGGATGCTGTTTTTAATTCTAAATAATAGTCCTCTGAAAGCAGCATACAAATCCAGAGGAAGAGTTCCAGCTATAACCTGGATGGCTGCTGTAGAAACTGTTCTGCAAACTCTAAGGATAGCCAGTAGCATTGTACGTTGGATGGAATTCAATCTGTTTCGCATCTTGACCAAGCCAACTCGGTGAAACCAGGCACCAGCTGCATATGTGACAATTGGAGGGAAGACTGCTTCATAGTACAGACGAAGTGTCCTCTTGGAAAGGCCCCAGTCATTCCTGGAGATACGAATAATGGAGCCAGAAAGCTTCTTGACTTTTGATCTGATATGGGTGAGGTGTGCCAGGAAGCTCAGTTTGTGATCAATTACCATTCCAAGAATGGTAGCTTCAGTAACTATGGGTAGCCGGATTCCAGAGATTTTAACCTGTGGTGGACGCCTGAGATCTAGCTTGTGCTTAAAGAGCATCATTTTGGTTTTACTTGGGTTAATGCGGAGTTTGTTCAATGCTGCCCAGGAGGAGAGATCAGACAGGGCCAGATTGGCATTATGTTCAATGGCACTCCTAGATTTTCCAGACACAATAATGGTAAGGTCATCGGCAAAGGCAACAACTTTGGTGTTCTCAAAAGAACGGGAGAGCCAATTCTGTAGAACCATATTCCACACCACAGGCCCCAAAACCGACCCCTGGGGGCATCCCCGAGAGACAGGCCTGAGGACATGTTGATACTTAGATTTTAGGATAACAGTTCTTTCGGAGAAGTAGCTAAGGAAAAGTTTATATAATTGATGGGAACAGGAGGCAGACCGGAGGCGCTCCAAAGCGCTGTCCCACCAGACAGTGTCGAACGCTCCCTCAAAATCGACAAAGATTGCCAATTCAAATCTTTGCTTCGGAGTTTTCGATATGCAACTCCAGGTCGAAAAGGGCCTCTTCAGAGGAGCGTCCTGGTGTGAAGCCATATTGATGTGGAGAGATTAGATTTTTCGCCTGGAAAAGCGCCGAGACTCTTAGGGCCATAAGACGCTCGAGAATTTTCCCGAGATTTGCCAAGAGTGCAATGGGACGGAAGGAGCGAGGATCTGAAGGTGGCTTGTGTGGTTTCTTTATCAGGCGCAGAAGAGCAGTTTTCCAGTCCTTGGGAAAGATATCTCCCTGGAGGCATTTATTGTACAACAGGAGGAGGTATAGCAGCCTTAGTTTAAACAGACGAAAGATGAAGGTATACTCTATCTGGTCTAGGCCAGGGCATTTGTTTGGGTTTATTTTCTGTAATACTGCAAACAGCACTTCCAGGGTGAAAGGATCCGTTGTGCTTATTGTGGCGTAGTTTCGATTTGCTCTTCTGATTGCTGTATGCTCTGGGAGATCGTCAGCAACATCGTCTGGAGGAAACAACCTGTCAAGGTTTAGGTTGGCTGAATCAAACCAGTTGGAGGTTTCCTGGGAGTTAGCCTGTACAGGCTAACTCCCAAGTCAACATGAAAAAAGTCGTCCATAACCAGATTCCGAAGAAAGTGGCCTAGAATCCAGTCCTGTGGGCACCCTCTGTATACTTGTCTATTTACCCGCAGGTAGGTGGCGTTTACATTGATGGACCCACAGGGAAGTAAGATACAGAATGGACTCTTGCTCAATTTATCCAGCGCCCTCACTTTCAGGACATGAAACTAACGCGGTGATCTGCGGCCATCAAAACTCACTGAGTAATAACGCGCATGTCCAACGCTAATAAATGAAATGATTAGGTATTCATTCAGTATTCAATTATTAGGTTATTCAATAAAATAGCAAAAGCTGAATCTATCGGTACTCCCCTCTTTTCATTTAATCGTTTGTTAACAGGTGGAGTTATAGGAAGGTAAAAGCATTAAAATGAGATTAAATTGAAATGAAGATTAGAATGGAAGGGTTACATCACATTAGTAATCCACGATAAGCACGGTGGAAGAAGAAGTGCAGACCCAATCCTCCAGTTGTCATCTATAAAATCACACTGTGAATGAAACTAAAATTTTAAACATTGAAATTTTGAAGTTAATGTTAAAGGCAGAGAGGTCAAACGGCAGACTTTCGAAAAGTTCATCAATTGGCTAAAATGTAAGTAGAGATCACAGATTTTTGAGGGAATCGTGAGTTCCATGATGCCTTGCCTAAACAAGTGGGAATTTGAATTGGACGAGACTCCCTATAACTGCACGTGTTAACGAACAGATAAATTAAAAGAGGTAAGTGCCGATAGATTAAGCTATTGCTATTTTATTGAGTGAGTTATACAAAACACGGTACTTTTAGAATTGCTATAATTATCTTATTGTTCCTTGGTTACATATTCATAAAACGAAAATTTTTCCGTCACCAATGCCTTGTACGAATGCCGTGTACCCTATACAACTCCAGAGTTGAGAGTGTGTCCACCTTCACGCAATGCGTGTCCGATTGGCTTGAGTGATACCAGCAGTTCATCTTAAAGTGAATACGACACTCACTCATTGCTGAAACGGGTAAATTATTGAGGTGTTGCGTACAGTTGCTACATGTCTGATTGAGATGCTTTACATGTTTAGCAGTTGCTCAGCTGGAACAGTCTCAAAAGAATTCTCGAAATACAAACATACGATCTCAAATATTTCTCTCTTTTTTTTTCTGTAGTAGTAGCATTCACTTCCACTATGATTACATCATTGCATATCTTAAGGCCGCCAGGAACTCTAGTAAAAATGTACAAAGAACGGACATCTTCCACATCCTACCGCATGAGATCGACAATAACACAGGGATAGCAACCAATGTCAGCCTGTCTCAATAACTCCCCTTAAATGCTTCTACCAAAATGTACGCAGTATCAGCAATAAACTTCACCCCCTACAAACCATTATGTTACTAGCTGAATATCAGTTCATCTGCTTGACTGAAACCTGGTTATCTCACGGATGGCAACTGGATGTCATAGGTCAGCCTCTTGATTACCTCAGCCTCCATAATTCCAGGGATAGCAGACGCGGTGGAGGTGTTGCGTTACTGTACTCATCCAGTTTCAAGCAGTCCAGATTTCCGGTGACCAAATCAGATAAATTCGAAGTCCTATATGCCACATTAAGAAAGGATGCCATACAACTCCAAATTTGTCTTGTATATCTACCCCCTCACCACACAGAAGTTTCACGAACTGAACTGATAGCATGGATAGCAGCCAACCTAGCCCCCAATATCCCCACCTTCATTATAGGCGATTTCAACATGTCTACGCCTAGACATGATGAGGCCATTGAGGATCTCATATCAGCCATTGGCACATTTGGCTTATTTCACAAAACCACACCTACTACCAGGGGAAACCAGATGCTGGATCTATTATTCCACAATCTCCTACACCTAGGTCTGACCACTGAACACCACAGCTTCCCCTCTGATCACTCTCCCATCACGTTTGAAATCAACGTCACTGTAAACTCAAACGCTGGCGAAGCTCTCAGGAACGAGAAGATTACCAAAACAGTATTCTCCATCAAATACTTAAACCCAGAGATCATCCTTGAACGTCTCACAGAAATAAACTGGAAGGATCTACAGCAAGAATCAATAGACATTGCTATATCTAACCTGGCTAACCAGCTACTTGAAATTGCCTTCCAAGGAGCTTCCAAACAATTAAAACTCTCTGATAGATCCAATACATGGTTCAATGCCCAAGTCCGAGTAGCATTCAAGAGGAAACAAAAAGCATTCAGAATATGCAAAAAGTACCATAACTCAGCTGACTACCAGATGTACAAGAAAGAGCGGGCAACCTTCCTCAAATGTAAACGAAATGAAATGCGGCAGCTGGTACTCAACAGAATAAACCGCTCGAAACGTATTACATCCAAATGCAACAAATAGTTCTATATCTATGAGAAGGTATTTCAGGAATGGGTATCTTTGACTTTCAACGAGATGCCATTAGACCCAAAAACCCCAAACCTAAGTGATTTCGTCATGCACTCCAGACAGCCCCTTTCAACTATAACGCTAACAAAACAACACCTTATAAATACCATCAAAAGACTTCTTCCTAATAAACCTACAATTGGTCTATTCATGGTTAAAGTGTGTAGTGCCTTCATTGTGGAGCCCCTTCTTGTAATCTTTAATCGCATATTGAAGTCCGGATCAATCCCGACAATGTGGAATCACTACAGGGTACAACCCATACCCAAAAGAAAAAACCCAAAGGAACCTAAGGACTTGAGACCGATCTCAGTGGGCTGCTCTCTATTAAAAGTGTTTGAGAAAGCTATCTCATCAGCACTAATCGACCAATGCTTCTCTCATAGACCCAAACATCTGCATACTGTGATCCCCAAAAGATCTACATATACAAACCTACTGGATACCCTATTTAAAATTCAAACTGCTCTCAACAGTAAATCTCAGCTGGACGTCATCTTCCTTGATATTTCATCTGCTTATGATAAGCTCTCAATTCCCGCTCTCATCTACATTCTAGAAAAGTACTTTGGCATTACTGGAATCCTGTTCAAAACCATCAACCTTATCCTTAACCGAGAAAACTCATGATCAGCTATAAATCCTTCCAACAGGAGTGCATTATAACGAGAAGAGTAGCACAGGGAGGTGTCCTATCCTGTGTACTGTTCGCCGCTGCTCTTGAACCCTTCCTCGCAAGGTACACTGATTTCTCATCATATGCAGATGACCTCAAATTATATATAAAATCAAAAGACCCTGAACAAACTCACCTGATAAATCAGCGAGTCACCGTTCTGATCAACAGCCTTGTAACCTATCTACTGCAGATAGGTCTGGAGCTACACATATCTAAATCAACCCAAAGCACATTTACAAAAAAGAGAATAAAAAATGACATCACAACCTATCACAACGGAGTGCAGATAAGGAAAGTGAAGTCTCACACCGACCTCGGCTTGACTTAGAACGAGGGCCTCACTTTTCAGAACCATTTCTCGACCATGAAAACTAAGACTTTCTCGGCGATGTGGGCAATTCGACAAGAGCTTACGAGGTTACTCCACGTCGATGTAGTCGGAGGATACGTCCAGCGGTGCCTACAACCTATCGCACTATATGCATCACCAATCTGGTCTTCTGCCCTGACCTCGTACATAAACAGATTCCTGGCAGTCGAGTACTGGGTAATGCATGGATGAACAGAGTCACGGGCAGCGCATTCACCATCTCCAAGGTTGTTTTATATACCAACTTAAATATCACTCCCTGGAGAGTTCATTGCATCCAGGAATATTCGTCTTCTGTCTCAGATGCTAACTGGTGTGATTGACGCCCCAGTGTTCACGGAATTATCGCTACTCCACGTGCTGGACGCAGTAATGATAGCCCCTACCTACCGTTGCATTCTGTAATGTCCAACCTGTGCTGACTGAAGAATTTCTTTCCAAAGAACCTTTTCAATTCATTGGCAATAGACCCTGTGAAATACTCTGAAAGCCAGCAGTACAGAGCGAAGAGCCTCTCAGAAGCGCACAGCTTACCTCAACTATACTCTTGTCAACGAGTGAATTTTGCAAACAATATTGTAAATATACGCACTTGTGTAAATATCGTAAATAATAGTAATCGTGCATTTTTGTACACCCTTCTTATATTGTAAATAATTGCAATTCTTGCTTTTTGTACACCCTTCTAGTCGGTCGGCTGTGTATAAGGGGTGAAAGCTAACACTTGCTATTTTTAGTGACAAATGGGCCTGGAGTACTGGGGTCCATAGTTTAACAGATATTTATTTAAGGTATACCCAGTATAAAATAAAATAAAATAAAATATTTCCAGAAGCTTTCGGAACTCGTGTCCCTTTCTCAACTGACAGAATTTTTTGAATACACTACAAGCAAAGTGTGGCACGTTACTCATTCGTCATTGTTGTAGCACGGACGTGTGCTGCCTTGCGCCAGTGATCATCCATCAATAAAACGGTTGTCTCCAGGATTGGATGTATACGCATGCCTTTCTGGCGATTTAATGCCTTAGGGTTGTTCATTATGTTTAGTGACTCTAGCCATAGGCGGTGGCGAAAGTGTCGCGCGTGGTCCACTATCTCAAAGTCGCGCTTGGGGTCAAGATCGTGGTTGGTAGCCCAAAAATGTTCTGCAAGCGCGGACTGGTCAGTTTCGGCAAGCCGGATTGCTCTGTCGTGTTCCGTGAGGCGATCCTGGAGACGTCTCGATGTCTCACCTACGTAGCAACTGTTACAGGCCCTACAGGTGATACGGTACACTACATTGCTGCGTAAGACAGGTGTGACAGGGGTCTTCACACTGGAGACAAGTGAACGTAGGTTCCTACCTGGTAATTGTACACATTTTATGTTGTAACTTCTCAGGATCTTCGAGATACGTCCTGACACTCCTGGATAGTACGGAATGTAGGCGGATGATATGCCGACTTGCTTCGGAGGTCTTGGGTTGGAAGTAAGTTCTTGTGCCTGTAACAAGCATCTGTTTAGTACATGGGATGGATAACCGCATCTGGTTAAGTCCGCCTTCACACGGGAGATCTCGTTACGTCTAATTGTGTCGGTGCTGGAATGGCTCCAGGCCCTGGAGAACAGGGTGCGGGCAGTGCTATTGAGATGGCTTGGAGCGTGGCCGGACCCGTAGTTGGTGAATTGACCGCACCACATGGGTTTGCGGTATACTGAGGTCTCTAGATGTGGGCCTACGCGATGCACTAGCACGTCCAGAAACGGGAGCGAACCGTCCACCTCTGATTCTACGGTAAACTTGATGAAATTGGATAGAGAGTTGAGGTATTCTAGTAGTACCGTTTCAGAACCACGTGGTATTATGGTAAAAATATCGTCGACATATCTACACCACGTTGTAATAGGTGTAGGTGGGTTCTGGTGTATCTGCTTCTCCAGATCTTCCATGGCGATGTTAGCTACTACGGAACTGACAGGGGCACCCATAGCAGTGCCATGTACTTGTTTGTAGAGTGAGTCTTCAAAGGTGAAGATGCTGCTAGAGAGGCATAGGTTGAGGGCGGTACAGATGTCATCAGTGGATAGTGACGTCCTGGATTGGAGGCTTAAGTCGCTCTCAAGGAGCCTTCTGGCGCAGTGCACGGCCTGTTGGACGGGAATCGAGGTGAATAAAGAAACCACGTCAAATGATGCCATGACAGAGTTATCAGGGATTGAAATGTCCTTAATGGTGTTAATGAATTCACTGCTGTTTTTAACGGTGTGAGATGTATTACCTATAAGAGGCGAGAGGAGGCTCGGGTGCCCCTGTCAGTTCCGTAGTAGCTAACATCGCCATGGAAGATCTGGAGAAGCAGATACACCAGAACCCACCTACACCTATTACAACGTGGTGTAGATATGTCGACGATATTTTTACCATAATACCACGTGGTTCTGAAACGGTACTACTAGAATACCTCAACTCTCTATCCAATTTCATCAAGTTTACCGTAGAATCAGAGGTGGACGGTTCGCTCCCGTTTCTGGACGTGCTAGTGCATCGCGTAGGCCCACATCTAGAGACCTCAGTATACCGCAAACCCATGTGGTGCGGTCAATTCACCAACTACGGGTCCGGCCACGCTCCAAGCCATCTCAATAGCACTGCCCGCACCCTGTTCTCCAGGGCCTGGAGCCATTCCAGCACCGACACAATTAGACGTAACGAGATCTCCCATGTGAAGGCGGACTTAACCAGATGCGGTTATCCATCCCATGTACTAAACAGATGCTTGTTACAGGCACAAGAACTTACTTCCAACCGAAGACCTCCGAAGCAAGTCGGCATATCATCCGCCTACATTCCGTACTATCCAGGAGTGTCAGGACGTATCTCGAAGATCCTGAGAAGTTACAACATAAAATGTGTACAATTACCAGGTAGGAACCTACGTTCACTTGTCTCCAGTGTGAAGACCCCTGTCACACCTGTCTTACGCAGCAATGTAGTGTACCGTATCACCTGTAGGGCCTGTAACAGTTGCTACGTAGGTGAGACATCGAGACGTCTCCAGGATCGCCTCACGGAACACGACAGAGCAATCCGGCTTGCCGAAACTGACCAGTCCGCGCTTGCAGAACATTTTTGGGCTACCAACCACGATCTTGACCCCAAGCGCGACTTTGAGATAGTGGACCACGCGCGACACTTTCGCCACCGCCTATGGCTAGAGTCACTAAACATAATGAACAACCCTAAGGCATTAAATCGCCAGAAAGGCATGCGTATACATCCAATCCTGGAGACAACCGTTTTATTGATGGATGATCACTGGCGCAAGGCAGCACACGTCCGTGCTACAACAATGACGAATGAGTAACGTGCCACACTTTGCTTGTAGTGTATTCAAAAAATTCTGTCAGTTGAGAAAGGGACACGAGTTCCGAAAGCTTCTGGAAATATTTTATTTTATTTTATTTTATACTGGGTATACCTTAAATAAATATCTGTTAAACTTGCTATTTTTAATAAACGGATTTAATAATAATAATAATAATAATAATAATACCTGTGTACAAACTTGTTTGTGTTTTCCATGTGCTCTTCAGTTGGCATTGCTGCCCGTACTCTCTGAAGCCAACAATCATCCTGCACTTCGAGTACTTGGTGCATGTGGAGGGTACATACAGGTTTCACAGTCATAACTTATGCTATTCCCTTAATACAGATGGATCTTGCGAATCTTAAACTCTAATTTTTAAGTGTTGTAAGATAGACGCTACCTTAGTGAGTGTTCCTATGAGGAGGGATGTTTCTTAGTAGACTCTATTAAATAAAGAGCCAGGTATTAACGTCCGATTTTATTTTTTCATTCATTCTATTTCACTTTCATTCTATTAACTATCGTGCTGTAAATATAGGGTGAAACTGACCAGAATAAACTTTGCAATATTCAGGAATAGACGTCCAGGAACAGGGACTGGCAGCAAAAGATTCTCAAGACGTTTTTACGAGAGGGCCTTCTACACGGAGTGAATATCACACTACAAGTACAGTAGTGGCAAAAAGTATTAGGTGAGTTGGCAAAGTAACAGCCCCCAAAGGCAAACGAAAAGTGAAAATGAAGACATTTTTCCACGTGTTGCCAACTCTGAATAATACTTCCCGCTAGAAGCATGCTCAAAATGCGCTATTTTTAACACTTAATTCGCCAACTTTTTAAATTGGGTTAAATTCCGCTAATGGGTGCCATAAAAATTTTTAAGACTCGTACATTAGTCCAAAAAAAGTTCCAAATTGCATATCAAATGCAGTTTATTCTGAGGAATAAGTAAAAAATATTGATGATCACGTGATTTCTTCTTTGGCGAAAAACCACATTTTGCAAAGAACAGCTTTTTGTGAATTTTTTACAACCCTTTTCAACTCTTTTGAGCCTGTATCGTATCCAATTTATTCGATTTGATTGAACAATTTAAAGCTGTGACCCAACGGTCATGTCGTTTGTCCGCGAATGCAACTACTTATTGAAATTGTTGGGTTCCCCCCTCAGGGGAATCCCTGAACGGTCATATCGCTTTATATGTATATCATTAAAGCATTTCAATTATAAAATATTTATTCTATTAAATAAACATTTCTTAATTTAAATGTTACATTGCCAAAATATATAAAATGCTAATCATATTTTAAATTTTTACATTTATACTCTTTCCGCTAAAAAATCCGCTATTACATATTTTAATCCGCCAAACCTAAAGCAATTCTGCTAAAACTAGTGAGAAAACAGCAAACGGCACCCTCCAGTCAGGTCAATGTGAAGAAAGCTATCCAAAAATTAAAAAAAAAAAAATAAAATAACCAGGTTCCAAAGGAAGGGCAAAGGACCGAGCCCTGTGGGGAGCCTTTGTATATTTTTCTAGTTACCCGCTGGTAGGTGGCGTTTACAGTAATGGAACTATCAGAGAGAGGTAGCTTTTAATCGCGTTGAAGCTCGGCCACCAAAGTGAGTCGAACACCCCGGCAAAATCAACTTTGCTGTAACCAAGAAGTATTTCTTTTCAGATCTGTCAATTGCAGTTTGTAAGCCCTGGTGTGCATCCACCTTTGAGTGCTCCGGTTTAAAGCCAAATTATTGTTTTGAGATTTGAGGCATCACAATGAATTTCGAATAATTTTATCACTCAACAGATTTTACACATTTTGAACAACATTCTCTGAGATGAAAGTTCACTCTAGAAACGGAAGACACTCTAGATGCGGAATAAATAGACAAATATACAGGAAACACACCAATAGTGGGATGTTCTCACAATATGATAGTTATCAACCCTCTACATAAAAAAGATGTGTGATTTTTAATCAGTTTCTTAATGCGTACCAATATTCTACTTCTCAATTAGATTTCAACACAAGTATTAGTAAAAAGATTCTTAAACAGTGCTATCCTTCATTTATTATAAATAAGGAACCAAGCAATAGTCTGTTTACGAATCAACCCTTCTAACAGAAATAAAAATATTGCAAAGAAGTATTTTCACTTCGGTACACAGAACACAGTGGAATTACAATCCAATTAAAGGAAACTTTTATAAACACAAAATACAGAAATGTTTTTAAACCCACGAAAAACTTAAATGCACGGTTTTAGACAAACTCTGGGGCCATAATTCTCTGCGAATACGCGATCTGGTCTATAAGATTTCGTGTAGGAATTGCGATTCTCCGTATCAGGGCTGGACAAGGTTTACATTAGAACAGAGGGTGAAACATAATTCTGCGTCCGTTCGAGCTTCGCTTTCAAGAGCGCCTGAATTAGCATATCATGCAGTTACTGAACGAAACGCCTTTCTGAAGCCAAATTCCTCAGTGCACAACACACAATTATACAAAATTACTGACAGCAGAAACCTTCAAAAAGAGACTTCACGAAGACTCGATACCCATTTATATGCGTGCGCCAGGTAACCAATTAAATCTCTTTTCCTTTTAAAAAATGTAGTGAAGATGGTATTAAACAAAATTTTGCTAAGCATTCAAAGCAAGATTCAATGCAGAATTGACATCCTTCAGTCTATGTGTGTCCAAACATGGAATGAAGCTGATGAAAGTGTGATCGCCAACTGCTTGAAACACTTTGGATTTACCGCCTTGAATGATCCAATGTGTGAAGTTTAGCGAGTTTCTTCCTGCACTAACTTAATACTGGGTTACAAATAAGATTATACTACATTGTATTAGCAGAACTCATTAAATATTTCTTTTGTTGGGTATTTTTTGAATAAATGATTTAACGTCCTTCCGATGTAACGACCGTTTTTCTCCCCCCTGGAGAGTCGTCACATAGAGCTTGGACTGCACATAATGCTGCCTTTCGACTGCCTAAACCACTTCAACAACAACCGGCACCCCCCTAGCCTGTCCCTCAGTGTCATTGAGATCATGCAGTTGGCGCATGCTTTTAGATGCCTCAACACACTACTCTGGTTGGTCTTTGTAACTCCCCAATACAAACACGTGATTGTTTCTACCGCTGCAATGAGCTCTTTGGATTCTTGGGATGTCCCTTCTCATCTGGCCACCCAATCTACATGAGGATGCTTAATGATGCACTCTGTTAAATAGAATACTTCTCATAACATATGTTAAGTACAAAAGATCACGTCTCATTAATAGGCATAACAGTCTTCTCACCTTTCTTGTATATCACAAATTTTTCTCTCTCAACACATAGAAAAGAAATGTGTTCTATGACTGAATTTTCGCTGTAAAGTTCCCCTAAATATTTACCAACTCTGTAAAATCTGTCCTGTCATGAATTATAATTCCCACATGGGTTTTACTACACAAAATCTCTTTCAAATGTACGACTGTCCGGAGATGTTCCTTACTTTTTAACGCAGTCCAACAAAATAAACGACATAACTACCTTCTCTTCCGTGTTTTTGTGCACCTTCCCCTTCTGTTCTTAGAGGAAAACGTCGCGTACAAAAATTCAAGTCCAATGCAACAAGTGTGCTCTCTCTCTCTCTCTCTCTCTCTTCACCCACCAATTGTTAAACTGCTGGAGTTTCCAATAATCTTCCTCTTTCACATAAATGTAGTTAATGCAGAACTGCCAAAATCAGAAAACTCACGTTAAAAACAAACCTTTTATTACACAATAAGACAAGTTACAGAAACTGTTATCCAAGTTAAATATTAGAATTTATCAGTAAATTATAAAGAAAATAAATGAATCATAACAAAATGAATTCTCTCTTCTCTATGAGAAGAGAGAAACTAATTAAAATGTCAATAAAAATCGAGATATAAAAAAGGGAAGGGGAGTTGAATTGGAAAATTGAAGTGAATAATTGCGAGCAGTAATATTATTATTATTATAATCAAATTATAATTTTATTATTATTATTAGTTATAATGAAAAGCATTTTGCTTCAAATGCAGAGATTTGTGTGATAACAAAGCATTTGTATACTGGAAACAAATCCTTTTGAAGAGACATTTATTTTAAATGGAGCTTTCTATGTCGGGACAAGTTGCCTTTCTGAGAGAATGTTTTGCCACACGTTGCACACGAAAAGGGTTTTTCTCCGGTGTGGACGCTTATGTGAAAATTGAGATTTGAACGCTGTGAAAATGTTTTCTGACAAAATTGACACGAGAAGGGCTTCTCACCCGTGTGGATCCTCATGTGCCTCACACAATCTGCTTGTCCTGAAAATGCCTTCAGACAGAATCCACACAAATACGGCTTTTCTTTCAGATGCACTTTCTTGTGTATGCTTAAATTTGATGAATTACTAAATGTCTTTGTGCATTTGTCACAGGAAAAGGGCCTTTCCCCAGTGTGGATCCGTCTATGTCTCGTTAGATATAATGCAGTGGAGAAAGATTTTCCACAATATCCGCACGTGAAAGGCTTCTCTTTAGTGTGACTTCTGAGATGTCTTAAAAGATTTGAATTTCGTGAGAATTTTCGATTACAAATATCACATTGGAAACGCTTCTCACCAGAGTGAATCCTCATGTGGCTGACAAGGCTTTGCTTTAGTGAAAATCTTTTATCACAAATGTCACAAGAAAAAGGCTTCTCTTTGGTGTGAGTTGTGATATGTGATAAAAGGTATGAATTTCGTGAGAATTTTCGATCACAAATATCACATTGGAAAGGCTTCTCACCAGAGTGAATCCTCATGTGCAATACAAGGTGATGCTTTAGAGAAAATCTTTTATCACAAATGTCACAAGAAAAAGGCTTTTCCCCTGTGTGGGTTCTTTTGTGCTTAATGAGATTGGATGATTGGCTGAATGTCTTCCCACAAGTTTCACAAGTGAAAGGCTTCTTATTGCTGTGAATGTCCTCATGTCGGCGAAGCAGTGATGAAGTACGAAATGCTTTGTCGCAAGTTGCACATCTGAAGATATTCAGGACAGAATGAATTTTCGTCGTGTGCTGACGCAGAGATGAAAGCTTTGAAAATGTCTTGTCGCAGTGCTCGCAGATGAGAAGAGTCCCTTTGTTATCAGTCATCGTAGCAATCAAAGGCGTTCCTATTTGTTCACCTGAAAAAAGATCAAACCTTTTTATAAAACAGGAAGAAAACTGTAAATTAAATTTATAATTACAATCACTCATGCCAAGTAAGAAAGAATGAAAGGACAATGGACCATCACGGTGTTGCCTAAATTAAGGGAATATTAAATAATACGATCGACTGCTCATTCACTACTTTGTTACATATTCATTAAAAAATGTTTTTTTTTTTTTTTTCGTTTTATTTTTAATAAGAGAAATACCAAAACTTTGCTGTCGCCGAATGCTGAGCACAAATGACACATTACACAGCCTAAAAATGACACTCGATCCCCATTTACGTAATGTTTGTGCTATTGGGTTGAGTGAGTGATGATTTCATATATTGTATGTTCTTAGGTGGCCCATATATAATCCCTAATCCACCTAGTCCCATTCTCAAATTTATACAAAGTACATGAATGGGCTTGAATGAGTGGTGTGTAGGGTTTTTGTACTAATGACATAAAAAAAACAGATTATGATATTCGGGTTCCCCGCAAATGATTCCATCTACCCATATATTTATTTTGTCTGTGAATTGCGTGTATTCTCTGGTCGATATGCCTGTTTGATGGACGAAAAAAAACAATTTTCTGGAGGGAAGTGGGTAGGAACATTGTTTTCGACTCCTGAGATCGACTAACTCAGCAACGGAGTGACACAAGCCAATTAAAGTTCCTCGCGTCAACGACGGGATTCGAACCGAGCCTTTTTCACCCGACTGTGAGGAGAATGATGACGATAGCACTGTGCTACACACACACAGAGAGAGAACAATACACAAAGCAAAATAGTACACTAAAAGGACAGAATTCATGCGATACCGCTTTCCTGGGCAACGCGACGCTGTCACACCTCTGCGGAGTAGACAAACGCACCGATTGGAAGGTATATAGGTACACTGCATTCACGTAGACGGTAATTCGATGTCAGTATGGATAAACGTCTTGAGTTAGCCGACTTTGAAAGGAAGATGATAGTGGGTGCCCGACGCATGTGTTACTCTCTCGCGAAGGTATTACGGAAATTGGGCTATCCCCATTCCACAGTATCAATGACCTTCGCTGCCAGCTCATCTCCAGGATCACCTTCTTGCCCAGAGACAGAGAAAAGCACCTACTCGACAGTAAAGAGCAATACATTGCATTCTCCAAATTCGCAGAAGACCTCTACAAGAGGAGACGTACCCTCATTGTACAACAACCAAACCGTGACCAACAGCAATAAAACTAATTCAAGCTGAGAACTGAAAACGACAAAGTGTCATGACTGCCGCATCGTGGACCCTACAAGGAAACGGATTCTACCAAGAATAAATTTGCAATCCACTTTCCAGTTTCAGTAAACATGTCCTATTGGAACAGCTTCAACTTCTCCAATTCCTTAAATACCGATCTCCAGGTAATTTTCCAGTAGTGCAATGATAACTTAATTGATTTCAATCCTTCTGAAACTCCGTCCTGTGTTATATCTCGCAAAACGGGTTCTTCTGCTCAGAGGGGTAGCTAGGTTTCTGGAGCCCTTGGCAAATTTTTGGCTACCTGCCTTTTTTTCGATTATTGGTAAAATCGTAATAAATAATATTAAATACAGTCCGATCTCTGTTTAGCGATCTTGTCTGCACGGGTAGCACAATCGTATAGACACCGACCTCTCCTCACCGAGTGGAAAGGCTCGGGTTCGAATCCCGTCGATGACGGAAAAAAATTTAGTGGGCTTTTTTCATTCCGTGGCTGAATTAGTCCGTGACATGGTCTTTTCTTCCAGAAACCGGAGTTTTATCATCCAGCAAACAGGCGAATCAACCAGAGAACACACGCAATTTACAGACAAAATAAATGTATGTGTAGACGTAATCATTTACAGGGGACCCTATTATCATTTTTTTTTTTTTCTTTGTTTAACGATCTTTATAGCGAATTTTTCTATTTAGCTAAATTTTTAATTCCTCTTGGTGATCGCATTTCAAATGGACGAGCTCAGAGGAAAGCCAAGAGATACTATATATAATGGAGCGCAGGAAATGCTTAAAGAACAAAGATGTAGAAAAATATAAGATGTATGACAGTTTGATTAAAATTGAAATAGGAAGACTAAATCGACATGATTGGAGGAGATATGTAAAAGGATTAAACATCTGCAAAATAAGCATAAGGAACATCTAGTAAACAAAGAAGTGAGCTTTTTTTTTTTCTTTTTTTGGTAGTTGTTGGCCCATCGGCTTCTGTGGCCATAGTGCACCTCCCAAGGTTTTTGCAGTATTTTGATCCAAGCCCGAGGCGGGATTCGAACCCACGACCTTTGGGTTGCCAGGCAGGCTCTTTACCCACCTGTCTAGCCCGGTCGGCAAAAAGTCAGGGAACTATGCAACATTAGGAAACACCGTGCAAGAGACCACATTCTGAATTAAAATAACAAGGAAATTGTGGACAAACAACAGAAAAAGGATAGATGGCAAGAATATAGAGGGTACTACACTGCGAGGACAACAGACAACTAGGAAATGACAACGCCCAAACAAAAGGAGGACATCAAGTCTTTCTGATGGAAGAAATAGAGCAAGAGAATAAATTAATGAAATATACCAAAGCAACTGGCATTGATAACTTCCAAGCCGAAATGCCTCGGAGCAAGAGGAAAACAATAGGACCTCGATATTTTCGTTAATATCCTAAATGGAGGGAAACTACCTTTTGAATTTCTGAAATCCATCTTTATTCCCATAAAAGATAAGCATGAAAATCCTCTTGATTATGCTGTACGACCTCTACGCTGAAACCATTATAGATTTAATACACGGTTCCAATGAAGAAATTACTATCAACGGTTCAGTTACCAGTAACTTGCGATATGCAGATGATACTGTTCTCATTGCAACCTCAGAAGAAAAGCTACAAACCCTCCTGAACAAAGTGGTAACAGCCAGTGAGCAGACAGGCTTAACAATTAATGCCAAAGATCAGAACTATGGTCATAAGCAAACACCTTGCCTGGAATCAAAATAAGCTCTGGCAATCCCCCACCGAACAAGTGAATAGCTTTGAATATCTAGCAAAGATCTTTACAAATAATAACGACTAAGGCACAAAAATTAGAAGCAGAATTGGTATGGCCAAAGGGGTATTTAAAAATCTTAAGAACTTTGTCCGTGATACGAAAGTGGATTTCCAGAAAAGAAATGGAATGGTCAAATGATATACATGGAGCACTCACCTATATGTACGTGAGGCCTGGGTCACGCGAAAATCAGGAAACTCGATGACGATCTTTGGAATCCTGGAATGCTTCAAGATGTATACGCTTGAAGAATGCCCAAAATTCCGTGGATAGATCGCGTTATCAATGAGCAGATTCTTAAGAGCGCAAGAACCACAAGGACACAACTAACTACAATTGCAAAGAGAAAGAATGCCTACCTCGGGTATATTATAAGAGACCTACAATATGATCTGCAGAAACTACTCCTATAAGGGAAGATTACAGGCAAAAGAGCAAAAGGAAGATAAAGAAAAGGTGGCTTGATAGCATCAAAGAATGGACAGCGGTTCTTATGACAAGAACTATTTCACAAAAAAAGAGACAGAGTTGACTAGAAAATGTTGGTCTACAAGGTCAAATTGAATACGGGACGTGAAGAAGATGCATTCGAGCATGCGCTGATGCAGTAGTCGTCTCATTGGTCCCTTCAAAGTTAGGTTCTGGATGGCAAATAGATATATGCTGCTTTGCAGTGTGCACAGAGATTTAAGGATGCATGCAGGCTTGAATCGCCCTCTGAATACACATTCATTTGGCAAAAATTAATTTTCACACCCCTGCTCTCGTCCTGATGGGACATCATTTAGGGCGACATTTCATCAGCTAATTCGACACCCGAAGCTAGCTTGGGTGTCGAAATAGCTTGGCACGGAACTGATGTCAGCTGTCAGTGGCGCCCTTCTGATACCGGCACCCTTGGCACTTCCCCAATGCCTACGCTACTGCTTCTGCACCTATGCTTATCTTGCAAGATGATGTATCCCTATTGCGATTATCTCGACTTCTAATCTCTCTTGGCACAAGCACATTACAAACATTTCTTCTTCTGCATCTAAAAAACTTGGTTTTCTCTTTCGCTCTCGGCGTTACTTTTCTTCCAAACAGGTGTTCCTCTGTACAAATCGCAAATCGCTCTACAGTGGATCATTGTTTCTGAAACCTCTCTCAGGCTTCTTGATTCCATTCAGAAGAGGGCAGTTAAGTTAATTAATGACTCATCTCTAACAGAGTCTCTCCACTCGCTCTCTCATAGACGTACTGTTTTTGGTGCATGCCTTTTCTACAGATGCTTCCATGGGCTCTGTTCTTCTGAACTGCCTACTATAATTCCCGCTCTCTCTTTCAAAACAGTCCGAACACGTGCTGCCACCAGTCAACATCCATTTACTGTCCAACTTCAAACCCACAGAACCAACTTTTCATCTTCCTCGTTTATTCATTCAACTTCCTTCATACGTATTTCCTGAAAATTACAATCTACAGAAGTTCAAGTCCAATGCAACAAATATCTTATTTCGTCTTCTCAACCTCCAACCCAAGCACGGTACTAAGTACTATAGGTTCTTAATGCCCCTCGTGTTTGGGGTTAAAAAAAAAAAAAAAAAAAAGGAAAAGTAAAACTTTAGATGTAGAGTCAAACATTAAATTTATTGATTAATGATTCTGTATCGACCTCAATAGAAGGAATATCTTTATTTAATACATCTAAGGACTTTGTGCCCATTTTTCCGGTTCTAATTCTATTCGGGCTGCTTACTGTAACCTATTCCATCAGTAACTGTAATGAAACAACTTGATCAAGTCGTATAAATTCTCTCGAACCACTGAGGTTGATATCAATCATGGGATATATCTGATGCACTGTTGCAGTTGTCAGAAAGTAATGAAACAGACGCTGTCTCTTCATTAAGCGGAGTGGACAGAAATCCACTTCTGGACACAGAATTCTGTCCACTTCATTAAGTGGACAGAAATCAAGAGTCATCAGCAAGAAAAGCAACTTTAAAACTATATCTTCAGCTCTGATATGGTATAAT
The DNA here is from genome assembly GCF_048544385.1 of Mastigoproctus giganteus. Taxonomy (NCBI): domain Eukaryota; kingdom Metazoa; phylum Arthropoda; class Arachnida; order Uropygi; family Thelyphonidae; genus Mastigoproctus; species Mastigoproctus giganteus. The sequence continues at coordinate 24,715,073 of NC_143575.1, forward strand.
GTCATCAAAACTTTGCGGTTTGCACGATTTTTCACAAGTCTTAAAGATGACATAAGATTTAACCATGTTTAAGACTTCTGAACGAAGTTGAAGATGTGTTAGCAGGAAACGGTTCTGATACAATGTTTGAAGATGTGATGCCAATTGATAGCAAATTCGCAAATACTTTAGATGAAGAAGCTACTTTTAAAGATATTGTACCCTTAAGAGCTCGAAAGAAAACAAGAAAAGGATTATACATCACGCGATGGATGTATTCAGGACCCCAAATTTAAATTTAGGATTGAATTTTATTTCACTGTTCTAGATAAAGTAACGAGTAATATCTAAGAACGATTCCAGTTAAAAATGATTAGACTTCTCTCTTACCATTGATATACCTTTTGGACATTCTCAGATGTTTGCATAATATCATGTGTTAATCTGCTCATGTTTATTTTCGCTAGATTCTTCTCCACTAGGGGATGAATAAGCATTTTATAGATTCTTCTCCACTAGGGGATGAATAAGCATTTTCTAGATTCTGCTCTACTAGGGGATGAATAACTGTCTGTTAGATCCTATAGAGAAGATGACCGTTATACACTGAGTGGACAGAAATCAAAAGATGCCTACCTGGTAACAGGTAGGTCCACAGTTCCCCCAGACAAGGGCAGTCATACAGCGAGGCGTTGAGTCCACTAGTTCACGAAAGCTTTCAACAGCTATTTCCATCCATGATTGCTGCAATACTGTCGCATTCCTCTCTGGAGGATCCAAAGCTCGAACAGACTTTTCTAGTAGTGGATGAATAACTGTCTGTTAGATCCTATAGAGAAGATGACCGTTGTACACGAAGTGGACAGAAATAAAGGGATACTGTACCTTGATTTCTGTCCACTGTGTGTACGACGAATGGTCAAATGATACACTGTTGACGGGCATCAGCAATTTTCAGTGTAGTACGTGGTGTTAATTTTTGTTACAAATAATACGCTAATTACTTGTTTTTTTATATTCGGGCAGAAAAGCAGGGGATCGGGATCCCCTATCCCGCGTCTAGTAATGCACGGGCGAGAAGAAGCAGTGGTTGCATGTGGTGTGAATTTTTATTACTTGTTTTTTTAAAAAAATTGCCGTTTTTTGTTTTCTTCTTCGTTTCAGCTCCGCCTTTGTGATGTCTCGTGACATATTGCAGTCCCCCAATAACGTGTACTGTATTTTTGTTACTTTCTTTTTAAGATTCCATTTCTCGTTCGTCTATTTTTATATTTGATTTGCCACGCTTTTCATCTACAAAGTTCACTACGTTGACCGCAGTGAGTGGGCGGAGTCACAATCCGTTAATCACTGCTCTCCCCCTCTTCTGCTCGCCGCCATTTTGAAGGGTGCTCCATAAACTAAATCTTTACCCAATATAGTGTCGTCGCAGTGTTATCAAAGGCCATCTTCGTAATGCACCGTGTATGGCGTCGGTTCAGAGTGACCCAAACACAATGGCGATAGACGCGAACTGTCATATTTGAGCAACCCACCCCTAAAAAAAGCCACAAAAACTCACCTGAGGTGCTCCACAAGAAGAAGAAAAACACGATGGTAAAACTTGAACCACTTCCAACGTTCACAGGTCGTAACTTATCCAAATGATCACGAGCGATGTGCACGCGTGTCTACACTGAATCACGGCCACCTAGCGGATCTCAGACCGGAAAAGACAGTGAGCTTCGCGCATGCTCCGTGGAAATGTTACGTTAACTACTTCACATTGAAAATTCTGAAAACTGACAAAACACACTACGTATTTAGGACAGCATGGAGCGTGACTCCGCTTCGAACACGAATCTCCGTAACGAATATCGCTGTTAACTTGTAAGGGGAAAAACAGATTAAAGGATTAAGGGATGTCTCAGGGGAGGAGGTTCGTTACTGCAACTAGACCTTGAAATGGGCACTTTGTTCGACTTGGCAATTTATTACTTTACTTATTCTTTACAGGAAAATAAAATAAAATATTCCTCTTTATCTTTAGCTGGAGAAAACTGCCATGCGATGTGGTCATCTTCATATCCAGCTGTTCGTTAGAAATCCTGTAATACTAATTTCTAAAAACGAAGCAGAAAGATAGAGACAAACTGTGAATGAAAAATGAAGGGCGTAAAAATGTGTGGCGGCAAACCTGAGCAAACGGCACACGCATTCAGGTCAAAGTGAAGAAAGCTATCCAAAACCAGATGCTGAAGAAACTGGCCGAGAATCCAGCCCTGTGGGCAATGGCGCCTCCGTAGCCAGGTGGGAAGGAGCAGCAGTGCGTAGCACACGCTTCTTGATTATACCGGGGTTCGAGCCCGTCACCACCAAATACGGAGGATGCGGAAAGGTCAGGGAATGACCACCGCATATTCCCGGAGCAATATGGCCTTAGTTGCTAATGCTCCTAAAAACCAAATAACAACATAACATAACAACAGCCCTATGGACAGCCTTTGTACACTTTCAGAATACGAAACTAACGCGGCGATCTGTGGCCATCAAAACTCACTGAGTAATAACGCGCATGCCCAACGCTAATAAAGCCGCTACCACGTGGTTGCTTCTGTGTCACGAGTTCTAGTGTTCGTTGAACGTAGAAATTTTATTTTAAGTATTTTTTTTAATATTGTTATAATTATTTGTGCATTGCCTTTTCTATTATTAAAATTATCTGCTGTCATGCACAGAAATAAATGTTTCCTGTGCAATAAATGTGGCTGAGATTGTACTCATTTCCAAAAGAACGTTTAAGGTAATTTATCAGAATTAATAAAAATGTTTAAAAAAAAAATACTGAATAGTTAATTAATAACTAATTCATAACTTATTACATTAATTTATACAAATAGTGTATATTCTATTACAAAAACTATTACTTCGATATTAATCGAAGTAATAGTTTTTTAAATAATTAAATTATTCAATAAAAAAACTTCATGAAATATGTCATAACATCTTTACTGTTTCTGAAATCAGGTCGACTCATCCAGAGTCTCACTGACGAAGTGAAAGAGTTATAATCGCCCAGGTACTGTGAGGATATTTATAATTAAAATGTACTGGCGTATGTCTCAGGTTACCCTGCTGGAAATATTTTAAAGAGCAATAATTGTGAAACATCTAAAGGTTTACTATTAGGCCCAAAAGATCATGATGTGGACAAATTGTTGTATTAATATTAATGTGTGTGTGTGAGAGAGAGAGAGAGAGAGAGAGAGAGAGAGAGAGAGAGAGAATGGATTAAAATGGCCATCAAAGGAATTATTGAATACAATGAGAAGTGTATCAAATATCAAATATCTTGCTTTTCTGAAGTGTATTTGTTTTTTCATAAGAAAAAAGTTCTACAAAACCTTTATGCTAAAACAAGTTTTATTGACTTAGAATGGTTCGGGAACCAGGAGTACCAAGCGCATGTGCAAAAATTGCTTATTCATTCTATCTTGTAAATTATGGAAAAACAAAAAGTGAAAATTAAAATTTGGCTTGTCTGTCCAGTCAAGCTTAAACTTTCTTCAAAAACTATTGAAACTTATTAGACACGTGTAACTGGGAAATGTTCAGCATGTGCTGTTAAAGATAGAGGGGAAAATTGTTATGATTTGATTTTTCTGGGGAAAACTGTGTCATGACGGTACTAGATTCACTGTCCATTCTGAACTGCATATACCTTAATGACAAATAACATATAGCTCCATTATTCAGTTTGAATTCTATTGTCTGATGAATTCCACACTTCAATTTGCCTCTAATTGATTGGAGTAAATGGGAAGAAAACTCGACATGGGGAACAACATTTTTAAATCAACTAGACGACTGTTATTTGTATCAACGTGCCAAGGAAAGTACTATAGAAAAGAATATCCTGGACCTCATCATCACACATGAATCAGATGACATAACAGGGAGGGCTGACAGTAGAGGAACCAGTAGCAGGAAGTGATCACGGAGTTCTACGGTGGATGATGACGAGAGAGGTAGCAGAAGTAAAAGGCAAAGGAATGGGTTTTAATTTCAGAAAAGGAAATTACGACGGCTTAAGGTGCTACATGGCCTCTATTAACTGGGTAAATATCGTACAGAAAATGAATACATTTGAACTGTGGTCCGCTTTTAAAACATTAATCACAGATGCCTTGAATGCGTATATACCATTAAAAAATACACCACGAGGAGGGTTCCAAGTTGGATGAATAGTGAAGTTGCCACATTACTTGAGCAGAAAAAGGTGGCATGGAAAGGTTACAGAGCAATAAAAAGTACTGAAGCCTATAACAGCTACAAGGTGATGTGTAATAGAGCCACAGAAAAGGTTCGACAGGCAAAGGCAGTTTATGAGAAATCACTAGCAAACAGAACAAAGAGGGGGGGGGGATAAGGAATTCTTCACATATATAAATGCCAAGAAGAGCAGGACAAACCAGATAGGACCTTTATGTAAGGAAAAGAGGATAGTATTAAATACACCAGCTGCCGTTGCAGATGAACTCAACAGTTATTTTGCATCGATATTTACAAATGAAAAACCTTTTGTGGCAATGGGAAATTGTGGGAGCGAAGTTGAAAAATATGTAATTAATGATATTAAAATTTCGCAAGATTATTTCATGAACTTTCGAGCCTACAGACCAGTAAGGCTCCTGGAGTTGATGGAATATACCCTATAATCTTAAGGGAGGCGGCAAGCGAATGCATTGAACCATTGAGGCTAATTATGCGAGCATCACTAGAATCTGGGGAGATTTCCTTGGATTGGAAATGTGCAAATGTATCTCCCATACATAAGGGTGGCTCTAAAAGTGAAGTTGGAAATTATCAACCTGTCAGTCTGACTTCAGTAGTAGGGAAAATCATGGAGGCAATGATCAAGGGTGGAATTCAGGATCATTTGGATCGAATTGAAATTCTCAAGGATACTCAGCATGGTTTTGTAAAGGGAAAATCATGTTTAACAAATCTGGTTCGCTATTTCGAAAGGGTCACTCACGAGCTGCATTTAGGGAATAATTTCGACATTGTTTATTTAGATTTCAGCAAAGCTTTTGACTCAGTCCCACATGAGCGGTTGCTTTATAAGCTGGAACAGGTTGGAATCACTGGGAAAATCCTCAGATGGATAGAAGGATGGCTTCAGGGCAGGAGGAAGAGGGTTGTGATAAATGGCTATTCCTCAGATTGGGTTGATGTAAGAAGTGGGGTTCCCCAGGGATCAGTATTAGGACCACTGTTGTTTTTAATTTTCATATTCTATCCCTTCACATTCATGAAGGGATAGAGGACGTGATGTCTACATTTGCAGTTGATGTCAAAATTGGTAGAGTAGTTAATGATCACTGTCAAGCTGAGCTTCTTCAGAGAGACCTAGATAGACTTCAGGAATGGTCAGAAAAATTGCAGCTATGCTTTAATCCAACAAAGTGTAAGGTATTACACCTGGGAAACAGTAATCACAAAATAATTTATTCACTTGGTGGAGTTCAATTAAACCCAGTACTGGAGGAAAGGGACTTGGGTGTTACGATAGGGTCAGACATGAAATTCTCTGAGCATTGTAAACAGGTTGCAAGGAAAGCCCATGGTGTCCTATCGATGATCTATCGAACTTTTGCAAGTAGAGATAGGGACGTGATAATCCCATTATATAAGGCTTATGTTAGACCACACTTGGAATACTGTGTTCAAGTATGGAGACCGCACCTAAAGAAAGACATGGAGCTTCTTGACAGAATGCAAAGACGGGTAACTCGCCTGGTGAGATCGGCAAAAGGACGTCCTTATGAAGAAAGACTTCGATTATGTGGATTGCAGAGTTTGGAAACTAGACACCTTAGAGGAGATTTGATGAGGTGTTTAAGGCTCTGAGAGGCATCAGTAAAATGAATGAGGACAAAATTTTCAAGATTATAAATGATGCTAGAACTAGGGGACATAAATTCAAGTTACGGGGGGAAATGTTTAGATTGGACTGCAGGAAGTTTTATTTTAGCCAGCGAGTTATAAATTACTGGAATAGGTTGCCTACATGGGTGGTAGAGGCCGACAGTTTGGGGAAATTCAAAGGTCATTTGGATAGTACCTTCGGGTAAGGGAAGCGCATAGGATGATAGGTTTAATTTCCTCTTTTTTTTATTAATTATTATTATTTATTTATTTTTATTTTTTGTTTTTATCATTGTTTTGTTCGGATATTTTTTTTTTCTTGGCTCATGCAGCATAAGCCATAGGCTTTCTTGCACCATGCGGCCATTTCTAATACTAATACTAATACACTGTGGAAGTGTTTGCCAAACATTTTGTGAAGGATTGAGACTATTGATAAGGAGCGTTTTGGTTTCATTTCCTCGTTGAGATCTGTTGATTGATGAGGATGACCAAAACTGAGCATTGAAGAATATGAAAAATGACAATACAAAAGACCCAGATGACTCAGCAACCGTATTTGGAAAACGTTTGTCACTACTCTGAATCCTATCATGCTTCATATTTGCCACTTATATCTGAGACTGGGCATTTACCCAAAGCATGTCAGTCAGATTAACATACTTCTAGTATTCAAAAAAGGTGACAAGTGATCTATATAAAATTTCAGACTATTCCCCAGCAAAAAAAGCTTTTCTAAACTATTTGACGCAGTAGTGCACAAACAACTTTTCAATTTTTTCAAGCCTTACATATCAAAATCAACATGGCTTTGGGCGTGGAAAGCCAGCATGTGTATGTAAGTTTTCTATGGGAGTCCTATTGCTGTTATCTAGGGTCACATTGCTGTTGTGGCTAACGAGCTGATTTAGTTCGTCTCAGGCAAAGTTTTTGCTCTTTTTTCCTTTTCACAAGAACGTGTTTTTGTAGAACAAACAGCAATCTGTCTAAAGAAAGGCAGACACAATACACTATCGCTTCATAGCGCTACTTGCTCTGACACTTAAGACGTGAACATCCTTCCACGAACTCTGCTCAGTAGCAGAGTTGGTAGCATCGCTGTTATCCCAGGAAAGAAAGATCGCAGTTCGAATCCGTCATTCAAATGAGAAATACTTATGGTTCTTTCTCACAGGTGGCTGAGTTAGTCGCTCTCATGCGAGAGTAGCATTCATTTCATCGAGGTATATTTTATTTATTTTTTGCTCAACAAAAACAAATCGAGCACAGAAGAGAAGCAACAATTTCAGACATCATATATATGGCTCAATATAGTCTAAGTTGTGGACTCGTCTGGAACCTTTCAACAACAACAAAAACCCTTCCATGAAGGGTCACACAACACTTTTCTTTAGAAACACTAAAATTACTTTGGACAACAAACTGAATTTATGAATCAGATAAGCAATCGCTTTCAATTAAATTTTCTAATTTATTTGTAAATTGTATTTAATTAAATAATATCGATTTTGTATACATTGAAATTTCGAAGCTTTAACCGTGATAGGCTTTAATACTTTGAAAATAACCTTTTTCAGGTTGAACTTGTAAAGTTCAAACTGGCACGTCTGGCACGCAGTGCGTGTGACCCGAGTCATCCACCACTTGGTGATGGGTTGTTAACTTCGTTCTTCTGAAAGTCACGTGGTGTTGATGTAATCATTGGCCTTTATTAAATCGGTAATTAAAAAAAAAGCATGGTGTTTGAATTTGGGGAAGGTTGAATAAAACCGGGGGTGAGGGGGCAGGAACCCCCATTATTGAATTGACTGAAAATCAAAATTTCTTTTGGGAGGAAGGAAACTTGGCGATGCAGTGACGTCACGGCTTCTCAGAACTCAACCGGAAGTACCAGGTAGGAAACTTCCGAAAAGGGCCTCATAAATGTTAAACTGGGGACCACAACAAGTTGAAATCCGACCCTGACCACGGGTTGGAGCTGGCGTTGAGTTTTGAGCTCACACGATGCGCGACACTAAACTGTAGGATTACAATAATCAGCGTCCTCCCCACATTAATAGAAAAGAGTGCAATTCGAATCCCTTCGCTGACGTGAGAAATAATAATGGACTTCCTTCCCATCGTGGCTCAGTTAGTCCGGTCTTGGCATTATTTTTTCTCCCAGAAATTCATCCGCAAACAGATAAATCGAGGGTAAACTCCAGAATACGGTGCCCCTTTGAAAATCACGTGCCTAACCTGCTATGGTTATTTTTTTAATTTTTTTTTTTTTATGTGAACCCCAAACACGAGAGGTATTAGAACCTATAGTACTTAGTACCGTGCTTGGGTTGGAGGTTGAGAAGACGAAAGAAGATATTTGTTGACATTGGACTTGAACTTCTGTAGACTGTAATTTTCAGGAAATACGTATGAAGGAAGGTTGTTCCAGAAAACGACAGTTGAATGAATAAATGAGGAAGATGAAAAGTTGGTTCTGTGGGTTTGAAGTTGGACAGGAAATGGATGTTGGCTGGTGGCGGCACGTGTTCGGACTGTTTTGAAAGAGAGAGCAGGAATTATAGAAGCCAATTCAGAAGAACACTGCCCATGGAAGTACCTGTAGAAGAGGCATGCAGCAGAAACAGTGCGTCTATGAGAAAGCGGGTGGAGCGACTCTGTTAGCGATGAATCATTAATTAACCTAACTGCCCTCTTCTGAATGGAATCAAGAAGCCGGAGAGAGGTTTTGGGGGCACCACCCCAGATATGGGAACAATATTCCATGGCAGGGCGAATTTGCAATTTATACAGAGTGAGCAGCTGTTTGGAAGAAAAGTAACGCCGAGAGCGAAAGAGAAAACCAAGTTTTTTAGATGCAGAGGAAGCAATATTTGTAATGTGCTTGTGCCAAGAGAGATTAGAAGTCAGGGTAATCCCCAAAAGAGATATATCATTTTGCCTAGAAATCGGAGTGTCACTAAAGATAAGCATAGGAGTAGAAGAATCCTTTTTGCGAGATATAAGACAAGACTGAGTTTTAGAAGGGTTGAAATCAACTACGTTGTCTTTGCCCCACTGGAGAATTACCTGAAGATCGGCATTTAAGGAATTGGTAGCAGATTTTCGAGAAGTTGAAGCTGATTGAGCAGGACAAGGTTTCTCAAAATGGAAAGTTGAATGCAATGTGCTATCATCAGCAAAACTATGGATAGGATTTCCAGTCAATGGAAGAAGGTCATTGATATACAAGAGGAAAAGAGTGGGGGAAAGAACTGAACCTTGGGGGACACCGGCATTAGTAGAGAAGTTAGAAGACAGAGAGCCATCTACCATCACCCTCAATGAGCGATCAGAGAGAAAACTGGATAACCAATTACTAAAAACAGTTGGCAAACCATAAGATGGAAGCTTGTTTAGAAGACCTTTATGCCAAACACGATCAAAAGCCTTTGAGATGTCAAGAGCAACTACTTGTGTTTCACCGAACCTTTCCATTGAATTAGTCCATAAATGGGTAACATAAGCCAGAATATCTCCAGTGGATCGACACTGACGGAATCCATACTGGTGATCGTTGATCAGACGGAAGGTTTCTAGGTAGTTTAAGAGTTGGCGGTTAATTGATTTCTCCATTACTTTAGAAAGAGTAGAAGTAATTGCAATGGGATGATAATTGGATGGGAGGGATTTGTCACCCTTTTTAGGAACTGGCTGGATATGAGCAAATTTCCAGGCAGCAGGTAAAACACCTTTGGAATAAGAAAGTGAAAAAAGGCGGCAAAGAATAGGAGTAAGTTCAGGAGCACAGGTTTTGAGAACAAGTGGAGAAATACCATCAGGACCTGGAGCTTTCTTAGCATCAAGATTCATCAAAATCCTTCTGATATCCTTTTGACGGAAGTCCACAGGAGGCATTGAATGGAGCGTGTTGGGAATGGTGGGAGGTGTTTTACCAAGATCATTAATACATGAGCTGGAAGAAAAATGGGATGCTAGAAGGTCAGCTTTATCCTTGGCTGAAGTGGCAACAGAACCATCTGGTTTGGACAGAGGTGGGAGTAAAGATGGGCAAAAGTTGCGGCCAATAGCTTTGGCAAGAGACCAGAATGCTCGGCTACCATTAGGGCAAGAAGCAAGTTTTCTACTCTTAGCCTGTTCAAACTCTAGTTTGGACTGGTTAATAACTGTTTTACAACTGTTGCGAGCTTTGGTGTAGGCAGAAAATGAAACTGAAGAATTAGAAACAAGCCAATTACGATATGCAACATTCTTCTCTTGGACAGCCTTAGCACATTTATTGGACAACCAAGGTTTAGATAAAGGACGAGATTTTAAAGTGGAGTGTGGGATAAAGGGTTCCATTCCTGCAAGAATAATTTCACTGACGCGATCTGAGCAAACGTTGACATCGGAAGTTTTGAAACAGTAATCCGACCAAGGAAAAGAAGAAAAGAAGTCTAGCAGGTCATACCATTTTGCATTCTTGTAATGCCAAACAACACGAGGTTGGGTATAGCCATGAGATAAAGGTTCCATTGGAGAAGAGACAATCACCAAGTTGTGATCTGAAGTGCCTAAAGGACCGCTCACTTCGACCGTGTACTTAGAAGGGTTGTTTGTGAGAAAAAGATCAAGCGTATTGGCTGTATGATTAGGATTGTCCGGTATTCTTGTAGGTAAATGAACAATCTGTGCTAGGTCATTAGTAATTGCAAAAGCCTCAGCATCTCGACATGCTGGGTCGGTGTGACTAGAAAACGGAAGCCAGCTGGAGTTGTGAACATTAAAATCACCAAGGAAAATTACTTCGCTGTTAGGAAAGTTGGACTGGAGAAAGTCAAGTTGCAAAGAGAGGAAGTCAAAGAGCTCCAAGTGATTAGTGAAGTTGGGAGAACGGTAGAGACAACAGATGAATTTGACACAATGAGGTAGAGAGATTTTAAGCCAGAGAAGATCAAAGAGAGGAGATTCCAAATTGCCAAGTCTCTGACAGGGAATATCAGAACGGACATATGCACAAGTACCACCTTTGAGGCGAAAGGAATCATACAGCGAATAATTTGGGCATCTGAGATGAGCAGTAGATGAATCAACCGATAACTGAGATTCAGTCAGAAAAAGTACATGGGGTTTGGCAGACTGCAAGTGGAAATGGACATCGTTGAGATTAGAATTGAGACCACGTATATTTGTGAAATGAATTAGGAAGTCCTTGGGAGGTTTAGATCTTTTCGCAGATAAGCTTGCTCTATTAGTTTGACAATTCATGGTGTATTCAATAGTAAGAAAAAGTAGGTGGGACATGCTGTATGAAGTAATGAAATTTTTGGATATGGCGTACATGTGGTAAGAATATACCCAGATCCTTGACATAACGTGGCCTCGACAATGCTCCCCGCATACACACTACTCGGACTCCCTCCAGTCACTATCTGGCAGAGTAGAGGTAGCAAGATTATACACTAGCTGATCCGGAAGCTTCCTAGAGAGTTACCAATAGGTTCAGTCCGGTGTACTAACTAGCGGCCGGCCTGCGAACACCGTTTTAGAGCTGTACCCTCGAAATGTAAAGAATATTGGATCTCGCCACGACGTTCATCATAACCTCAAAAGTCATCAATCATACTGCATGATGGAAGAGATAGGGAAAGGTTGACCGGAACTTAGCTCTAGAGACTAAACATGGGTTCCACCATTTCAAGCCTCCAATAAGCAAAGTGGTGGTATTTCACCGGTTGATGAGAGTCATCTACCACCTAGTACTGCCTGGTAACATAGAGGGGCGGCGTTCCTCCATGTGGTGTGGGCGCCACACCTCGACCCCTGCTTACGTTGGTTCACACCTGGGTGGTCACCCACCATGTACTTGTGCATGGAGGTTATACCCAGGATTACTAACAGTCCCCCATCGTGAAGGTGCAAGCAGAGGATTTGGCTGTCACAGACCGTCGGGACTTCGCCGAAATTGGGTCCACTTGACTTGAGTGTCACCCGAATATCAGTTTCATCAGCGTTTTAGACTCCCAGATAGCAAGTATAGCTTGTCTGGCATATCTGAGAGAATGTCTGTGACAACCTCAAGGACCAAGGTTAGCGTTAGTTAGGGTGTTTATCCCACCCTTGCCGCTCTTTTAAATTCGGGAACTCGTTTTCCTATTTTAAAACAGCTGGAAGAGGGGAATAAACACCCCAAGACCGTGGCAAGCTGAAGGTCCACCTGGAGCATAGCGAAATCGAGTACAGAGACAATGCCGACAGACGCGAACTGTGATATTTGAGCAACCCACCCCTGAAAAAAGTCACAAAATCTCACCTCAAGTGCTCCTCAAGAAGAAGAAAAACACGATGGTAAAACTTGACCCACTTGCAACGTTCACAGATCGTAATATTATCGAAATAATCACGAGCGGTGTGCATGCGTGTCTATGCTGAATCACGGCCACCTAGCGGGTCTCCGACCGGCAGATCAGTGAGCGTCGCGCATGCTCCGTGGCAATGGCACGTTAAATATTTCAAATAGAAAATTCGGAAAGCTGACAAAGCACGGTATTTAGGGCAGCATAGAGCGTGAATCCACTTCAAACACGAATCTCAGTAATGAATATCGCTGTTAATGTGTAAAGGGCGAAAAAAACACAGGGAGGGAGAGAGAGGAGTCAAGGGATTAGAGGATTACAAGATGCCTCGGGGGAAGGAGGGGTGACTACAGCAACTAGACCTTAAACTAGGGCTTTTGTTTCACGTGGCAGTTTAATACTTTACTTATTCGTTACAGGAAAAATAAAATATGCAATTTAGAGAAAAGTACAGAAATTCAAGCCCGATGCAACAAGTATGCTCTCTCTCTCTCTCTCTCTCTCTCTCTCTCTCTCTCTCTCTCTCTCTCTCTCTTTCACCTACCAACTGCCAACCTGCTGGAGTTTCCAATAATCTTCCTCTTTCACTTAATGTAATTTAATGCAGAACTGCCAAAATTACAATACTCGCGTTACAAAGAAACGTTTTATTGCACAATAAGACAAATAAAAGTTAAATATTAGAGAATATCAGTAAATTATAAAGAAAACAAATGAATAAAATACATAGAGAAGATAGAAACTAATACTAAAATGTCAATAAAAGTCGAGTTGTAGAGTATAAAAAAGGGAAGGGGATTTGAATTGGAAAACTGAAGTGAATAATTGCGAGAAGTAATAATAATATAATTATTATTAGTTATAATGAAAGGCATTTTGCTTCAAATGCACAGATTTGTGTGATAACAAAGCATTTGCATACTGGAAACAAATCCTTTTGGAGAGACATTTATTCAGAATGGAGTTTCCTATGCTGGGACAATCTGTCTTTCTTAGAGAATGTTTTCCACACGTTGCACGTGAAAAGGGTTTTTCTTTGGTGTGGACTCTCATGTGCACATTGAGATTTGAACGCTGTGAAAATGTTTTCTGACAAAACTGACACGAGAAGGGCTTCACACCCGTGTGGATCCTCGTGTGGCCCACACAATACGCTCGTCGTGAAAAAGCCTTCTCACAGAATTCACACGAATGCGGCTTTTCCGTAGAATGCACTCCCTTGTGGCGTCTTAAATTTGATGAAGTATTAAATGTCTTTGTGCATTTGTCACAGGAAAAGGACTTTTCCCCAGTGTGGATCAGTCTGTACCTTGATAGGTTTCGTGAGGTCGAAAATGGTTTTCCACAATATCCGCACGTGAAAGGCTTCTCTTTGGTGTGATTTCTGAGATGGATTAAAAGGACTGAATTTCGTGAGAATTTTCGATCACAAATATCACATTGAAAAGGCTTCTCACCAGAGTGAATCCTGATGTGATCTACTAAGACATGCTTTTGGGAAAATCTTTTATCACAAATGTCACAAGAAAAAGGCTTCTCCCCTGTGTGGATTCTTTTGTGCAGAACAAGACTGGATGATTGACTAAATGTCTTCCCACAAGTTTCACAAGTGAAAGGCTTCCTCTTATTGCTGTGAACATCCTCATGGCGGTGAAGATGTGAAGTACGAAATTCTTTGTCGCAAGTTGCACATCTGAAGTTTTTCTGGCCAGAACGAATTTTCGTGTGCTGACGAAGAGATGAAAGCTTTGAAAATGTCTTGTCGCAGTGCTCGCAGGTGAGATGAGTCCCGTTGTTATCAGTCATCGTAGCAATCAAAGGCGTTTCTATTTGTTCACCTGAAAAAAGATAAAACCTTTCTATAAAACAGGATAAAAACTGTAAATGAAATTACTCATGCCAAGTAAGAAGGAAAGGACAATGGACCATCACGTTGTTCCCTAAATTAAGAGAATATTAAATAAAACGATCGACTGCTCATTCACTACCTCGTTACATATTCATACAAAAATGTTTTTTTTTTTTTCGTTTTATTTTTAATAAGAGAAATACCAAAATTTGCCATCACCAAATGCCGAGCACAAATGGCACAGTACACAGCTTCAAAAATGACACTCGGTCCACAGTTACGTAATGCTTGTGACATTGGGTTGAGTGAGCGATGATGTCATGTATTGTATGTTCTTCGGTGTGCTCATATATATAATCCCTAATCCACCAAGTGCCACTCTCCAATTTATACAAAGTACATGAATGGACCTGATTAATTTTGTTTTTTAATGTAATTACTACAAAAACCCTACCTACGTAATGTTTTTGTGGTAATGACATTAAAAAACAAAAACAGATTATGATATTAGGGTCTCCCGTGAATGTTTGCATATACTCATATATTTATTTTGTCTGTGAATTGCGTGTGAATTCTCAGGTCGATATGCCTCTTTGCTGGACGAACCCCCCCCCCATTTTCTGTTGGAAGTAACATTGTTATCTACACCTGAGACCGACTAACTCAGCCACGGAGTGAAAAAAGCCCATTAAAGTTCCTCACGTCAACGACGGGATTCAAACCGGGCCTTTCTCACCCGATGTGGTGAGGATGATGATGATTCCATTGTGCTACTCACACAGACAGAACGATACACAAAGCAAAGTAGTAATTCAAAGGACAGAATTAATGCGATACCTCGTTCCTGGGCAACGCGACGCTGTCACCCCTCTACGCAGTAAACAAACCCACCGCTTGGATGGTATACAGGTACACTGCATTCACGTAGACGGTAATTCGATGTCAGTAGGGATAAACTTCGTGAGTTAGCCAACTTTGAAAGGTGAGGTTAGTGGGTGCCCGACGCATGGGTTACTCTCTCGCGAAGATGGTACAGAAATTGCGCTATCCCTATTGCACAGTATTAAGAGTATCAGGAATACGTCATTTCAGAATAACATCTCATCGTGGACAGCGCTGTGGGCGGATAAAGGTAGTAGATGAATGTGGCCGTCGACGTCAGTGTTGCATTGTTTCAGCCAAAAGGAGAGCTTCACTAGCACATATCACCGCCGACTTCAACGAGGGAGGTGCCAGAAACGTCTCCACGAAGACCATCACCTATTGGCACAATATGTTATGGGAGCTGTTCGCCAACCAGAGTCTATTTGCTAACACCACGACACAGGACTCTACCCCTGAAATGGGCAAAAGAACGTTATCACTGGACCTTAGATGATTGGGGACGGGTCTCGTGGTCAGATGAGTCCCATTGATAGTTATTTCGAGTGGACGGGAGGATGCGTATCTGGTGGAAACCACACGAAGCTATGTACCCGTCAAGCAAACAAGGAACTATTCAGGCATGTTGACGGTCAGGATTGGTCAGGGGCTTGTGCAACTAGCATACATTGGGACCTGTGCTTCGTGTAGACTCATCTTTATCAATCCTGGTTACATGTCCATTCTTTTAGATCATCTGCATCCCTTTATGGTAATTTTGCACCCAGAGGGCAATGGACGTTTCCAGCAGGAAAATGCATATACCACAATGGAATACCTTCCCGTTCACCGGATATGTGGATCATCCAAAGCTCGAACGGATCTTTCCACAGCATCCCAGGAATGTGACGAATTTTTGGATAGTGGTGCAGGAAGCATGGATGGAAATACTTGTGAAAATCTTTCGTGAACTAGTGGACTCAATGCCTCGCTGTGTGAATACCCCTTTCCGTGCGAAATGTGGGCCAACTTGTTAATAGTTAGGTTATCTACGATTTCTGTCCACTCAGTGTAAAGTAGAAAGACGGTAGATTCAAAGAGGGATCCATTGCTCCACGAGATAATGAACGTTCATTTAATCCCTTATTCTGCCAATTGAGGATGCACTTGGTTAGTTTTTGGAATGGTGTTGGCTCGGGATGGTTCTATAATTGAACAGACCCGATCGTTCATTTAATTCAACTGGCACACGCTGGGATCACCAATGAGTATATTGAAAATCAGTGGTGATTGGATCTGTAAAAAACATTTTTCCGGTTCTAATTCTATTCGGGCTACTTATTGTAACCTATTCCATCAGTAACTTTAATGCCACTGACTGAAACACCTTGGTCAAGTCGTATAAATGCTCTCGAACCACTGCGATTGATATCAATCATGTGATATATCTGATACACTGTTGCAGTTGTCAGAAAGTAATGAAACAGAAGCTATGTCTCTTCACTAAGAGGAGTGAACAGCAAGAAAAGCAACTTTAAAACTATATCTTCAGTCGTGATATGATATAATGTCAAAACCACTTTGCGGTTTGCACGATTTTGCAGAAGTCTTAAACATTACATAAGATTTAACCATGTTTAAATCTTATGTAATGTTTAAGACTGCTGAGAGACGCTCAAGATGTTTTAGCAGGAAACGGTTCTGATACAGCGTTTGAAGAAGTGATGTCAACTGATAGCAAACTCGCAAATACTTTAGACGACGACGCTACTTTTAAAGATATTGTACCCGTAAGAGCTCGAAAGAAAACAAGAAAGAAAACGTTTATGCATCACGCGATGGATGTATTCAGGACCCCAAACTCAAATTTAGGATTGAATTTTATTTCACTGTTCTAGATAAAGCAACGGCTACTATCTAAGAACGATTCCAATTAAAAATGATTAGACTTCTCTCTTACCATTAATATACCTTTTAGACGTTCTCAGATGTTTGCATGATATCAAAAGATGCTCCATAGGGTTCATGTCGGATGAACGGGGAGGCCATTCCATTCTGGTGAAATCTGCAGAATACTCTTCGAACCATGATCTTGTCTCATTGTCTCTTTGGGGAGGTACATTTTCCTGCTCGAAGAGTCGACTGCCCTATTGGTACACCATGACCATGAAGGGATTCAGATGGGCTGCAAGGATGGACACGTAACGTGGACCGTTCAGAGATGCGATTAGACGTACCAGAGATCCCAGCGTGTGCCAGTTCAACACGACCCTGACTATTACCTACCGTCTAACCGCTTGAACAGTTCCTTGCTGACATGACGGGTGCATACGCACCCTCCCGTCAGCTTGAAATAAGTGGAAATGGGACTCATCGGACCAGGAGACCCGTCTCCAGTCATCCAAGGTCCAATGCAGATGTTCTTTCGTCCAGTTGAGGCGTAGAGTGCTGTGTCGTTGAATTCGAAGTTTCTTTGCATTTTGTTTTTACATAAATTGATCGGTGTAAAACACACTTCAGTCCCGAAGACAATTAAAAAATTGCGATTTCTTCAAGACAGAGGAATTTTTATACAAGGCCTGTTGGAAGTTACCGAGCCTATGCAACTTTTTCCCATTTAACTGTTGTTTACACGTGAGTAAATTCACCTACTAAATACCTCCTAACAATTTTTAAAAAGATTTTTTTTTTTTTTTTTTTTGGTGGCTCTCGGGTGTGGGCGGCCTGGGAGCGGGATTTTGGGGAAACCTGCCGGTTGTTGTTGTTCTTGGTATTTGATTTTAAGGAGTATTAACAATTAAGGCCATATTGCTCCGGAGATATGCGGTGGTCATTCCCTGACCGCATCCTCCGTATTTGGTGTACACGGGCTCGAATCCGGGTCTAATCAAAAAGCGTGTTCTACGCACTGCTGCTCCTGCCCACCTGGCTACGAAGGCTCCACACCTGCCGGTTTTGCACGGCCACTGGTGGGTGCGGGAATTTCTGGTGCAATGTTAGCACTGACATGGGAGTAGACCCAGGTTAGCTCCTCGTGGTAGGGCTAGCATCGAGTGGTATTTGCCCATTGGTGGTTGCCACCTGATGGCAGAGAGCCCTGGTAAATACACATTTATACTTCAGGCCGATGTGATTAAAAGGATTTTTTTTTTTCTTTCCCTCTCTCTACATGACAATTGGTGGAGGTGGACGAATAGTCCTGGTGCCACTGTGAGACAGGTATACTTATAAGCGTTGGCGCGCGTTTTCTAGATTTATTTTATGCAAGCAACATTTGCGGGTGGACAAACGTATGAGTGCCTTTTCGCTTTGGAGAGTGGAAGATGGATCCGTGCGTGATCTATTTAACGTATGAGGTCATTGCAATGAAAAGCCGTAAACGAAGATGAGCTGTTCATCCCCATCAACAGCGCTACATTTGTAGATGGAGAATTTCGTAACCTGTACGGAAAATTAAGGGACAAGTTTTTTAATTATTTTAGAATGTCTGTGGCATCGTTGGATGAGCTGGTGGGCAAATTCCAAGGAACGATTCAAGCTAGGCAAGATTTGGTGCAAGGCTTGTCATTTTCTCCACAGGAAATGTTGGCAATAACTCTCAGGTAATTCCATGAAGATAAGATTAGCGGTTGGCAGCAGTGATGTCTAAAGATAGCGCACTACAGACAAGCGACGCGTTTGCATGAAAGGGCCAATTAGACACCATGTACTTAGAAAATTCGTGCGAGTTTTTGCCGCTTGCGTTCAGCATGTCTTTCAGAACGCGACGGCAATGTAAACGGACGACAGAAGACATAAAATGATCCATTTGTTCCGATGATTTATAGAACGGACGACATTTTGCCGTCACCCGTTGTGCGACACAAACGCATGCATAAAAGCGGACTAAATGTAGGATTACCAAAATCAGCGTCCTCCCCACATTAGTGGAAAAGACTGCAATTCGAGTCTTTCGATGAGGTGAGAAATAATAATGGAATTTCGTCGCATCGTGGCTGAGCTAATCAAATCTAGGCGAGCATTGCGTTATTGGTAAAGATTTAGATTATGGTGCACCCTTCAAAATGGCTGCGAGGAGAAGAAGGGAAAGCAGTGATTAACGGATTGTGACTCCGCCCACTCACTGCGTTCCCGCTAGTGTCCTCGGAGAGAAAACCACTCACCTCATCAATCGAATTATATTTTCTAAACAACCCAACATTTTTGATCTAATATTTCGCAGGAAAAACACTACAGACACCCGTCTCAACCAAGGGAAACCAAAAAGTAAGTCACTAACAATCGAATACGCAAATAAGGGGATTTTTTTTTTTCAATGGGGCTTCTGCCCCAACACCTCCGATATACGTATCATTCAGTCTTTTTGTTTTCAATTATGCATCGATAAAATTAAATAATCGGCTAATCAGATATTAACACCACGTGACATTTCTAACAACGAAGTTCATAACATGAACATACGAAAACATGACACGCGCGGCGTGGCACTCTTGCCAGATGTTTCCGTGTGTTCAGAAGATCACGTGACACTGGGCGGATTCAGCACCCGTCAATCAGTGCTGTGTCGGCGAGCATAGAGATGGTGCACCATATACTAAATCTCAGCCCTATATTGAGTCTGTAAGTGCGAATTTTATGTGCTCGATTTATCTGTTTGCCGGATGAAAAACCAGAATTTCTGAGAGAAAAAATAACGCGGCTAAAATTTGTGATGTCTCGTGACATATTGCAGCCCCCGAATAACGTGCATTTTTGTTACTTTCTTTTTAAAAGTTTGCGATTTCCCGTTCGTTCTTATTTATTTTTGATTTGCCACGTTGTTTATCTACAATGTTCACTGCGTTGAACGCAGTGAGTGGGCTGAGTGACAATCCGTTAATCACTGCTTTGCCCCTCTTCTGCTCACCGCCATTTTGAAGGGTGCACCATAAACTAAATCTCAACATAAAACGAAGCGTTCTGTCGTCAAATGTGCAGCACTTCCCTTAATTGGTATCCTGAAATAGATTTCTTAACTCCTGTCTTCTTTTAAAAACTTTGGCCGAGAATTCCTGAAGCAAAGCAAAGATGTCCCACCTCTGAACCAAGAGAGGTAAATTATTCTCCGTGAGGTTTGGTAACCTATTTAGTAATTCCTGCCTGTCTGAAGTATATATTCCGAATTCAAGGATGACATGTCGCCAAGATTCAACCTCACCCCACGAACAGTGGGGGTCAGGTTCTAATTCCGCTTTCCCTTAAGCCCTTAAGCCATGTCCAGTGATTAAGTAACTCGTGGTCATGGTGGGAGCAAACCAAGAAGACACCCTGCTGTCCATTGCAAAGCTTACGGCTGGAATGAAGCCTCTTGTAATGGTTCCATACTCACTCAAATCCCAACGATGCTGCCAGCAATTCACAAGCTCACTCCAAATTCTACGTTTTTCCTCCTTTATGTTGTTATTTGGATTAGAGGTGATATTCAATATTTGTAACGCCCTTCCCTTCTTAAAGTTATGTACAATACCTCGGAAAATAATGTGTAAATTCAAAAGAATAGTACCTGCAATAACCTGTAGGGCTTTTGTCAACACTGTCCTGGGAGCGCGTATAACTGTAAGCAGCATTGTAACCTTGGTAGCAGCCGCAAACCAAAAACCAGCACCATAAACTACAATGGGAAGAAATATCGTCTTGTAATACAATACCAGAGTTTTTTTGGATAAACCCCATTCCTTGCGGGAAATTCTAACAACTCAGCTACGAACTTTTTGATTTTTTCATTGATTTTAGTGACATGTACATGAAACTTTAGGCGATCATCTAAAGTTAAACCCAAATACTTGGTGTTCTGTACATATGGAATTTGAGTACCATATAGGGTTACCTTTGGCGGCCATCCATAATCAAAGTGGTGTTTAAACACCATGAAATTGGTTTTGGTGACAGAAATCTTTAGTTTATTCAAACCTGCCCATGCCACTAAATTATTTAAAACTGACTGAATTTTTTGTTCGAGAATTTGTCTTGATCCTCCCTGCACTGCCACCACCAAGTCATCTGCATATGCAACTTTGATGAACTCATTGCTATCCTTTGTGAGCCACTGGTTTAGCACTGCATTCCAAAAGAGAGGTCCCAAGACTGAACCTTGAGGGCATCCTCTTGAAACGGTAGTCGTGTATGATAAATGCTTTGCATATACATATACTCTAATTTGTCGGTTGTTGTTGTTTCTTTGTTATTTGGTTTTTAGGAGCATTAGCAACTAGGGCCATATTGCTCCGGGGTTATGCGGTGGTCATTCCCTGACCTTTCTGCATCCTCCGTTTTTGGTGGTCACGGGCTCGAACCCCGGTCTAATCAAGAACCGTGTGCTACGCACTGCCGCTCCTGCCCACCTGGCTATGGAGGCGCCTAATTTGTCGGTCCTTAAAGTAAGATCTAAGGACTTTGAACAGATAGTCATCACACTTTGCCAGTTGCACTGACCTGAGAGCACTCTCCCACCAGAGGGAATCGAAAGCGCCCTCAAAGTCAATAAAAACAGCAAGAACATATTTGCTGTTTGCCTCCTGAATGTCGGCAAGGTTGAGATTGCGTCCTCAGTGGATCGTCCTTTTTTGAATCCAAACTGGCAATCAGAGGAGAGTTTATGTTCTGTAAATAATTTTAAAATCCTTGGGGCAATCATCCTTTCAAATAATTTGCAAAGATTGGCCAATAAACAGATTGGCCTGTATGTTCTGGGGTTTGTTTTCGGCTTTCCCGGTTTATGCAAGATTTTTAAGAGCGCAAGCTTCCAAGAGCGCAAGCTTGCAAGCTTCTAGCAAGCATTTAATAAAGTCTCAGGGAAGAATTCATAAAATTTTTCAATCACTTGATTCTCAATGAGGTCAATGGCAGGAAATTTTTTATGGTTCAATTTAGATACTGCAGCTCCTAGCTCAAGCATGTTAAAAATGGCAATTTCAGTTGTCCCTTTATATTCCCGATTAATGCGTCTAATTTCGGCTGGGTCAGGGCTGTCCATATACGGCAAGTCTTCCAGAAAGCGGCTACTCACTGTCCCTTCGACTGTAGATTCCCAGTCCGAAGTTTCTTGATGCTCTCTAATTACCGTATTGTAAATTTCACCACACAAAAATTTATTTCTTGAAAGCTTATAGATTATACAAGGGTCAGCATTTCCTGTTTCCTTCACCAGATGTTGCCAACAATTTTGGCTATCAGCAATTTCTTTATGGTACCTCTTCCTCAAGTCTCTGTAATCATTTTTCAAAGCCTGAGTGTCTGCGTCCGATAGATGCCTATTCCTTTGGTATGCTTTTCGTGCGTGTTGAGTTTGTTGTCTCAATTCAGCTAGTGCTGAAGACTACCATGGGACAGAAGTTCTTCCTGTCTGTTTTCTTTTCGTCGAGTAGGCCATCGCCTGATATAAATGATATTGAACCAGAAAAACATATTCTTTTGCTGTTAAGGTGTTAATGATTACTTTGTCATCTCCATTAAAAATTGTATTCAGATATTCACGAAACTTGGTCCAGTTCACCCTATCCATCTGAAAACGCCTTAAATCCCTTATTGTTGAATCTACTTGTCTATCCTCCGGTAAAACCGTGAAGGTGATTGCTCGATGGTCACTATTAATTAGATACGGATTGACGTTCCCAATCTTGCACTCTATCCACCAGATTAATGGAGGTTAAAGTAGCATCTATATTAGATTCACCATTTGAATCTAATATAGATAATGAATCTAATAAAGATGAATCTAATATATATTTGAGAATGTATATGGTTTATTTGGTAAGTTCTTTACACAGAGATTATGATCCAAGATCAGATCAACCAACTGCTCGCCTCGAGCATCAGAAAAGCCGCTGTTCCAAAGTGTAGTTAAGTCAGTAACTAAGTCAGTAACTTAGCGTTGATATCAGCTGTAATTAGTAAGTTGTTAGCTGAAAACCTGCTACATACCTTGTCAAGTCTGTGTAAGGCTGGCTGAATATCTTCCGAGGGAGGAAAATACAGGGAAACCAGATAAAACGACTGGTCCCTGAAGGAAACCAAGGTACAAACTGTGGTAGCAGAGCTTTCACTTGAGATAGTTGTTATCTCAAGGATTTCTTTACTTATATAAACTCTAAAAGGAAGGGGATGAATCTGATTGGTCCACTTGACATCGATGGTTCGACTGTTGATGATCCTGCTCAGATAGCAAACAAACTGAATGAGTATTTTGCCTCTACATTCACACGTGAGGAATTATTACGGTTTGAAAATGGAAGAAGTTTATCAAATTGTAGCAGTGTGCTTAATGATTTTGTAATAACTGAGGGCAAAGTGGAGGAGAAATTGTTGAAGTTAAACATAAGGCACCTGGGGTGGATGGGATCTATCCAGTTATATTAAAGGAGGCGGCAAAGCAACTAAGCAAACCCTTAGCCATAATTATGAGAGCATCCTTGGACTCAGGGAAGGTTCGCACTGACTGGAGATGTGCAAATGTATCCCCAATTCACAAAGGTGGATCGAAGGGTGACACGAGTAATTACAGACCAGTTAGTTTAACTTCTGTTCCGGGTAAAATAATGGAGTCACTGGTTAAAGATGCATTGCAGGATCATCTAGACAAGACTGCAGCAATAATTCAGACACAGCATGGGTTTGTTAAGGGAAAGTCTTGTCTGACAAATTTGATTGGTTATTATGATGTGGTCACAAAGGAACTGGATGCAAAAAATAATTTTGATATCATATACTTGGATTTCAGGAAAGCTTTTGACACTGTTGCGCATGGAGGACTACTGTACAAATTGGAGCAGAATGGTATTAAGGGTAAGTTGCTACAATGGATAAAAGGATGGTTAAGTGGGAGAAGACAGAGGGTGGTAATCAATGGGTGCTGCTCTTCGTGGACTAATGTTATTAGTGGAGTCCCACAGTGTTCGGAGTTGGGTCCACTGTTGTTTTGTATATTTATCAATGATATTGATGAAGGTATATCAGGCTTAATTTCGAAGTTTGCAGATGATACAAAGGCTGGCAGGGTTGTTAATAACAGCAATGGCAGTGTGTTACTGCAACAGGATCTAGATAATTTGGGCAGATGAGCTAAGAAGTGGCAACTGAAGTTTAACCTTGACAAATGCAAAGTTCTGCATATGGGTAGAAGTAACCCCAGAGAAACGTACCAACTGTGTGGTACTACACTTAAGGTGGTAGAAAATGAAAAAGACCTGGGAGTAATTGTGCAGTCAGATATGAAGTTTTCTGAGCAATGCAGACAGGCTGCCAGGGCAGGTCATGGGGTTTTGTCAATGATCTATAGGAATTTTGCTAGCAGGGAAAAGGAGGTGATTGTCCCTCTGTATAAGGCAATGGTCAGCCCACGCTTTGAGTACTGCGTACAGGTCTGGAGGCCTCATTTTAGGAAGGATGTAGATTTGTTTGAGCGTGTACAGAGAAGAGCAACACGATTGGTGAGGGGAATGAAGGGATCCTCTTACCAAGAGAGGCTTAAGTTCTGCAAATTGCAGTGGCTGGAGACTAGCCACCTGCGCGGTGATCTGATTGAGGTCTATAAGGCCTTGAATGGGTTGAGCACGCTGAATTCTGATGGGATCCTTCCACTTGTTCAGATTACGAACCTACGGGGGCATAAATTCAAATTAAGAAAGGACAGATGTAGAATAGATGTGCGGAAGTTTGCCTTTAGCCAGCGGGTGGTTAATTGCTGGAACAAACTTCCATCTGTCGTTGTGGAAGTTGATAAGTTAAATAAATTTAAGGAGGAACTGGATAGGCATTTGGAGGGAATGGTGTGATTTTTTTTTTTTTTTTTTTTTTTTTTTGGCTGATGCTGCATAAGCTCCTACACTTGCTTTCTTGCATCACGTGCCACTACTACTACTACTACTACTACTAGTACTACTTATTACTAGTTCACTGTTAAAGGTAATTATGGTGGCCTTAGATCGATTGTCACTTGAGGCAATAATCCTTGCCGAAATTGGATATCCTATAACTTTATACGCTGAACCCCCTACTTGAGAATAGTAGTACGGTTCTTGAAAGCATACAATATCAAACCCCAGATCATCAGCACCTTTCCTAATCTTGTCCGCCGCCGCACGAGATCTCTGCCCATTAATCTGAAGAATTTTTATTTCGCCGTATTGCAGGTTAACACTTATGGAATCAATTACCGTTGTATTATTCATGTCTGGTTCTTCGGTCTGTCAATTCAACAGCTTTAAGATACTCAGGGCATTTATTATCCCTAACCGAGGATTTGTTGTCTCTAACAACACACCTTTATTTCTCAAAAGACGTACATCCTTGATTTTCATGTCCTTGTGATCCTTTTTAATCACTTCAGTAACTGCCTTCCTGACATCCTGACTAGACGATTCTGCTGAGTGCCTAAGTATCAGTATGTTTTCGGAATCAGAGACCCCACTTCCGGTATCCATCCTATCTTCACCAGCAATTCATCTGCCCGAAGCAGCCTCCACCTCCACTGAAGAAGTTAGCAGTGGAATCTCTGTTATTTCAGGAGTCTGTCTATTTCGCTTTGAACTACCACGAACAGCTTCCGCAAAATTCTTATGAGGATGTAGATCACGTTGGATCTGTATCATCTTGTCCAAAAGACCTGCTCTGATTTCCAATTCAGATGCTTTGGTTTTAAGTCGTTCATTATCAATTAAGATTGCGGTGGTAACTGCCTCTACATCCGCCCATAGACTATGAATGCTTAGAGGCAGACTTAGTTATCTTGCTAGAATCCCTTGATAAAACTCTCCCAAAGCTTTCCTGATTTTGGCAACTGTCGCATATACAATTGAAGCATTCAAAGACCCACCCAGGTCCAGTCCCTCTGTTAGAGAAAGATCTTCAGATGATTCTGTTGGAACCGAGTTACTTTCGACAATGACCATCGAGGCTCAGAAGCCAACGAAACAGTGGGACTCTCCTCCACCACAAGGTTTTTATCTCCTCGAGCTTGAGTAATTCTAGAATTTTCGGAGTTTTCTTTTCCCTGAACCCCTTTTTTTTCTTAGACGAATCCGTAGACTCTGATCCAGAAGAATTCTCAATGTCAATATCTTGTGTCAGTGTCCTAACTTGGTCATGGTCCAAGTCAGTATCCATATCAGATAAGTGTAGGTAAAAAAAATAAAACACAACTATTATCTATCCTCTTGTTCTAAAATTGTTTTCTCAGTCCTAATAGGATACTCACTACTACCCTAAAGACAAAGTTATGTCGATATGTGTTATGTTTAGTATGTATTTACACTTTCCAGCTGGATGGAAAGTGGAAGGGAAGTTTTGAATTCTTCGAAAAGCAGTGTCTAAATTTCGGTTCCTAATAGCCTGAGGATTCCAGAAAAATTCTTGAAATTAAGTATTTTCTTAAGATCTTCACCTACCAATAACGAGGTCCCTAGGACTAATAGATGAGGAGAAATACCAACTTTGAGATTGAAAAATGATAGCCCAAACAAGCCCACAATGTTATCCAACAGAAAGCTTAAATAAACTAATGAAAGTACGGTATTAAATCAAAATACTGCGATGGCGCTAGTAAATGTTTTCCGTCTCCATGACTAACTTCAAAAAATGGAATATTTCAAGTCGCCATTATCACCCATACAAAGTCTATGGGATAATGGTATCTCTATGGGAGATTTCAGTGATATATGTATAAGCACTACGCAATGCAATGTACGACTATGAAATCAATTACTCAGTTTGTAATATAATCTCATGCAAATAATTCCACAACCCCACGGTCCCAACAACCAAAAAATCACCTATGAACTCACCACAACTTTAACTTCTAGGAACACATACTTACACATAAGGGGGTTGTCAATGACCACATTAAATGTCTCAAAAAGCAGGAGAACGTTCAACACACATAAGCCACATTGGACGACGCAGCGCCCTCTATATTAGGAAGTGATCGACAACGTAATCGATGGATAACTTCAGTAGCGTACTGCACCGCTACATTCCTGGTGTAGATTCAGCATTCCTTCACGCGTGGCCAAGGTTATCTTTCCCACTAGCGCGGATTTTGTTGCTTTTGTGGGTTACACTAACCTAACAAATGATTTGAATTAATTTACTCATTTAACTCAATCATTACCTTTATCTCTCTTTAATATTATTTTCATTAATTTTACATAGACGCACTGCAAGTTGTAATATAAATTTCTCTCCCCCCTTTCTTAGTCAAAAGTTTCCGACTAATTCTGTAATAGCCCATACATATACGAATAACTTCTTACACACACAAATATATCCCGCTGAACCCAAACTAAACGTATCCTCATCTCAACTTCCCCCTTAGCTACACCGTAATGATCGCAGTTTTAAATTAGATATATCTTTAAAAAAAAAACGAAAACTTGATATGCCTAACAAGTGATCAGAACATGTCAGCTACTTATTTATTCATCCCGATTTAAGCCTGCTATTCCACTGATCTACAGTTACCTGTTGCGATATTCGTGTTGCAATCACGGTACAAACAGAAGTCATAATTTACAAACTTTCTATTATTATTATTATTAAATCAGTTTATTTCCCAAGAAACCTTGGGTCACCCCGGGACGGCTCTGTGCCAGAAGGGTGTGGATATTTACAGACTAAGGTGCGAGGAACACAATGTACAATAAACAAGAGTACATGCGTGCTCGACCCGAAACTTTTACAGGATTCAATATACAATAATATACAAAATATACAGTAATATACAAAATATAAAAAAAAAAACAACAGTCTGTCTTGTCCAGGAACAGGTGAGTATTATAAGTTCATTATCTGGTAGCAGTTCTTGAGGATTTTCTTCCTGTAGGGCTTGTCTTCACAGAACCTATCAGGGTGGATCCTAAATTTATTGAAGATCCGAAGACAATTGGGTGGAAACATGTTCCTCAGGGAATCAATGTTTGACAGCGTAAGACGTAGAGGGACACAGGAGTCCGGGGTGCTCCCCTCTTGCTCTCCTCGGGCCAGAGATAAATGTGGATACCGATGGAGCATCAATTCGCCTGGTTATAAGCCGTGCAAGCGTGAAGACATTTTTTTGTCAAGATGATATGTCTCCAGGGAGTGGTGCCCAGATTTGCTTGTAGGATGGATCTGGAGATAGTTAGGGGGTGGCCTACCACCCTGTTCATCCATCTCAGCAACCAGTACTCTAAACTGAGATACTTCTGAAGGTATGAGGTAGGGGCAGATGACCAACTTTCTGAAGCATAGAGAGGAATCGGCGTAATACACCTTAGGATGTGCCGAACAAGCAGCGCTGGCTGATGCACACCAACGAGCTCTTGACGCACTGCCCAAAGAGCAGCGTACGTCTTCTGCCTCATCCTGGCAAAGTGAGGCTGAAAAGTGAGCCCAACATCCCAGGTGAGGCCAAGATCAGTATGAGAGGTCACCTTTTGCACCGGTTCCCCACTAACAAAGATTTGGATATCATTTTTGAATTTCTTCTTCGTTATCGTCAGTTGTGCTGATTTGGAAGGGCTCAGATGCAGCCCAATTGTGGCAAGATAACTTTCCAAGCTCAATATCTGCCTAGAAGCTTGTTGGTTGATATCATGAATCTGGTGATTATGATCTGAGCCCACGTAGATCTTCAGATCGTCGGCATAAGAGACAAAGTTCGGATTCTGAGCAAGGAAAGGCACCAAAACTGCTGCAAACAGGACAGCTGACAGTACACTTCATTGTGGGATGCCTCTTGAGACGTCAATAGTTACTTGAAATTCATTGTGGGTCACAGACAGATGTCTAGGGAGTAAAATAGACTTCAAAATTTGAAGTAAGGTATCTGCCTGGCCGAAGTAGTGTTTCAGAATGGTAAAAAGAGCTGGGAGGTGTATTCTGTCATAAGCCGATTTTATGTCGAGGAATATGATATCAGTCTGTGATTTGTTCTTAAGGGTGCGCTGAATTCTGAAGAGGGTATCAAGAAGATTGGTAGTTGTCGATCTCCTTTGTAGAACGGTATGCAGGTACTCGGGCCTGCCTGCAAAGCAGTGCTGGGCAATTGCTGGCTGAATTACTTTTTCAAAAATTTTGAGTAAAGAACAACTGATGGATATTGGTCGCAGGTCTTTAGGAGATTTGTGTTTCTTGGTCTTTGGAATGGGCTTAACATGGTAGGTTTTCCAAATTGAAGGAACTATTCCAGATTGCAGGATTTGTCTGAAAAGGTGAAGGAGAAGGTCGACTATATATGGGCTGCAAATTTTGATAATAAAGAGTGGGAACCCATCTGGACCTACAGTGGCTTTGTTGGGTAGTTTATTGATGACATCAATTAGGGTCTCTCTAGATATTTCTTTTTCAGACAAGTGTGCCCTAGGTAACCAGTCCTCCTGAGAGAGAGAGGAATCAGAGTCAGGAAAATCTGCCTGCAGTAAGTTGAACTGTGCCCATTCCTGGACAAGCTTTTTGTCAATGGCTAGATGATGATGATGCGAAAGGATCCTTCTACCACTCTTCAACCTATTGAGAACAGCTTGGTTAAGGACCTGCCTTTTCTTTTTCAAGAATCAAGCTCTTTCTTTCGTAAAGATGGAACGGTCTGAGGGAAGATGAGTTTTCTGCCATTTCCGGTAGGCCTTCTGCTTCTTGATGAAAGCCATCTTAGTTTCTTTATTGAAACCCCGATTCGACTTGTTACCAATCCTGGTGATTCTGGCTGCACCATGCAGTGCAATTAACTTCAGTTGTTCTGACAAGAGCATAACGTCATCCTCCAACGGCTCAGAATAGAGACACACCCAGTCAAACCCAATCAAGCATTGGAGAACGATCTCTGGCTTCAGATATTTGGTAGAGAAGGCTATCCTAGGCAGTTCAGCGGAGTACTCGTCAGGTAGCCCAAGGGAAATGCTCGGTAAGGATAGTTTACATGTAATTGGCGAGTGATCACATTGGAATCGAAAGTTGCTAGGTAGGAGTTTGATATCTTGCAAGTTGTGGAAGATTAGGTCCAGCGCTTGACACGCTCTAGTTGGTTGCGTCACTAACCGTGTAAGGTTAAAGGCCCAAAGAGTGACCTCAAGGCCCTCAAGGGCATTCCCATGCCTGGGCAGTGGCAAGTTAAAATCACCTGCTACAACAGTTGGAATTTTAGGCACTAAGTTGGTTGCTAACCACATGAGCAGCTCAGCTCTAGAGTCTTCATTGTGGTCTGGAGGAAGATAAACCAGGCAGCATTGGATTTGAAGAAGAGGACTCCTCAGCGTCGGGGAGACTGCCTCAAAGTTGTTTGACTGGCTCACTCGTGTCGTTATTGGCTGGAATCGATCGTTGAACAGGATTTCAACACCTCCGCCTCGCCCGTTAATCCTGTGATTTCCAATGTGTTTGTAAGGAGTGTTAAAATGGGCAAGATCAAGCTGTCTATCCGCTGTTAACCATGTTTCTGTAAGGCAGATGACATCAAACTCATTAAGCAATAGGAGAGTCTGGAGACAATGAAGCTTGTTTTTTTAGGCTGCGTACATTCTGCATAAACCAAAGAAACTCTCCTTATTTTAAAATCCAGCCAAAGAAACTCTTTGGCTGGATTTTAAAATAATCTAAAGAAAGCGACGAAAACTATTAAACTTTTTGTAAAACCCAATTTAATATTTTAATAATCAACAAGACGGTAAAAATTTCCAAATCACTTATTAATTCCCGCGAGCTCCAAATTCTTTCACCTCACACGTGTACTTCTGGCATCCCGTAACTCCTCTTTCTCGTAGAAAAAAAAAGAAACGTTCGGTGATAAAGTGTAAAATCTAACACCTGTCCTGCCATGAATTACAATTCCCACTTGCGTTTGTTTCTACCTTCCCCAAACCATTTTCAAAAGCTACCAGCAGTCCCACGGTTTCCCCAACTAATATTTAACAGAGTCCAAGAAAGAACCTCACATAACTAACTTTTCGTCCATGTTTTTGTATAACTTCTGTTCTTAGGGAAACATTTCCATCACATGACTTCCCCAAAATTAGTTTACAGAAATTGAAGTCCGATGAAACAAGTGTGCACTCTCGTCTTAACCACCAACCGTCAGTCTGCTGGAGTTTCCAATAATTTTCATATTTCAAGTAACTAAAAGTAAAAGGAAGAACCTTCGAAATTACAGTACTCTCAGTAAATTATAAAAAGTCATAATGAAGTTTTAGAAATTACAAAATGGAAACTGAGACTAAAATGTCAAAAGAGAAGAGTTTTGAACTGATAAATTCCAAGTTATGCCAACAACAACAATATTATTATTATTATTATTATTTGTAATGAAAGGCATTTTTCATCAATTAAAGAAATTTTTGTGATTAACGGATCATTAAATTTTATGCAAAACCCATGTGAACACTGAACACAAATGCTTTTGGAAGGGACGTTCATTCAGAATGGAGTTTCCTGTTCTTCAACAAGTTGGACATATCAGAGAATGCTTTCTACACGTTGCACATGCAAACTGTTTTTCTCTGGTGTGGACTCTTATGTGCAATTTCGTTGAAAATGTTTTCAACAAAACTCACACACGAAAAATGCTTCTCACCCGTGTGGCTAAGACAGTCTGCTCGTCGTGAAAAAGCCTTCTAACAGATTTCACAAGAATATAGCTTTTCCTTTGAATGCATTGTCTTCTTCCTTCTTAAATCTGATGAATTATTTAATGTCATTGTGCATTTGTCACAAGAAAAAAAAAACTTTCTCCGCTGTGGATCCGTCTGTGTGCCGATAGATTTGATGAGGTCGATAATGATTTTCCACAATATCCGCACGTATAACGCTTCTCTTTGATGTGACTTCTGAGATGGCTTAAAAGATGTGAATATCGTGAGAATTTTCAATCACAAATATCACAACGAAAAGGCTTCTCACCAGAGTGAACCCTCGTGTGCACCACAAGATTATTCTTTTGAGAAAATCTTTTATCACAAATGTCACAACAAAAAGGCGTTTCTCCAGTGTGGATTCTTTTGTGATCAATAAGATGGTGTGAACGTCTGAATGTCTTCCCACAAGTTTCACAAATGAAAGGCCTCTTATTGCTGTGAATATCCTCATGGATATGAAGTAGTGATGATGTACGAAATGGTTCGTCGCAAGTTGCACATCTGAAGATATTCTGTCCAGAATGAATTTTCTTGTACTGACGAAGAGACGAAAGCTATAAAAATATCTCTTCGCATTGCTCGCAGATGAGAGAACTCCCTTTGTCATGGTGGTACTCGAAGGCGTTTCTAATTTGAAAACCTTTTTTAATATATTGTAGAAAATGACAAATTAGTTGACAGAATTAATTCGGAAATATTCGTTATACTGATCAAGAAGAAGAGGGAGTGGAACGTCATGGTCTTTACTTATCTAAGGAATGTTAAATGAAATGATTAGGTATTCATTCACTACCTTGGTTAATCAATGTAACAGCAATAGCTTAATCTATCGGTCCTCACCTCTTTTCATTTATCCGTTTGTTAACACGAAGTTAAAAGAAGGTAAAAGCATTAAAATGAGATTAAATTAAAATGAAGATTAGAATGGAAGGGTTACATCACATTAGTAATCCACGATAAGCACGGTGGAACAATAAGTGCACACCCAATCCTCCAGTTGTCATCTATAAAGTCACACTGGGAATGGAACTAAAATTTTAAACCTGAAAATTTTGAAACTGATGTAAAAGGCAGAGTCTAAACGGCAGACTTTCGAAACGTTCATCATCAGTCGGCTAAAATGTAAGCTGAGATCAAAGCTTTTTAACGGAATTGTGGTTCCCATGATGCCTTGCCTAAACAAGTGGGAATTTCAATTGGGGGGGCTCCCTATAACTGCACGTGTTAACAAACGGATAAATTAAAAGAGGTGAGTGCTGATAAATTAAGCTATGGCTATTTTATTGAGTGAGTTACACAAAACAGGGTACTTTTAGAATTGCTATAATTATCTTATTGTTCCTTGGTTACATATTCATAAAACGAAAAAT
Organism: Mastigoproctus giganteus; assembly: GCF_048544385.1. Taxonomy (NCBI): domain Eukaryota; kingdom Metazoa; phylum Arthropoda; class Arachnida; order Uropygi; family Thelyphonidae; genus Mastigoproctus; species Mastigoproctus giganteus. The sequence continues at coordinate 24,748,014 of NC_143575.1, forward strand.
TTCCGTCACCAATGCCGTACACGAATGGGACCCTACACAACTCCAGAGATGAGAGTGTGTCCACCTTCACGCAATGCGTGCCAGATTGGCTTGAGTAATAACATCAGCAGTTCATCTTAAAGTGAATACGACACTCATTGCTGAAACGGGTAAATTATTTGAGGTGTTGCAGTATATTTGCTAGATGTTTGATTGAGATGCTTTATATGTTTAGCAGTTGCTCAGGTGGAACAGTCTCAAAAGAATTCTCGAAATACGATCTCAAATATTTCTCTTTCTCTTTTTTTTTTTTCTGTAGTAGTAGCATTCACTTCCCTATGATTACATCATTGCATTTCTTGAGGTTTGTCAGTAAAATCTTCTTTGAACAAATGCCTGCCATGAAACTGCAATCTTTTAAGATGGCCCTTTATATCTTCTTTACGCTCTGTTTCTATTGTGATCCCTGGAAGATAAATCAAGCTGACCCTGTATTATTCTTCCTTATACTTTCTGGACAGTGGAAATATTGCACATCCCTACAAGCTGCACAGACCTCTCGTGAATTCAACGATACCCTCTGGGCTGAAGGTTTACTAATCTGCTTTGCTGTTGGTATTAATATAATTAAATAGATTCTTTGAACGCTGAGAGCCTCAGGTTTTAGCTTCTTTTCAACTTTCCCCTTTGAGATTATCATAAATTCTTCTACCTCACACTTATATTTCTAATCCCCGTGGATGCCAAATAGTAGGTGTGTTTGTGCAACCTTCGAAATATCACATTGAAGGATACTTGTCAGTAGTAGTAGTAGTAGTGGCATGTGATGCAAGAAAGCAAGTGTATGAGCTTATGCAGCATTAGCGAAAAAAAAAAAAAAATTACAAAATAATCCCCTCTAATTGTTTCTCCAGTTACTCCTTAAATTTATTCTACCTATCAACTTCCACAACGACAGATGGAAGTTCGTTCCAGCAATTAACCACCCGCTGGCTAAAGGCGAATTTGTGCACATCTATTCTACATCTGTCTTTTTTTAATTTGAATTCATGCCCCCTTAAGTTCGTAATCTAAACAAGTGGAAGAATCCCATCAGAATTCAGAGTGCTCAACCCATTCAAGGCCTTACACACCTCAATCAGATCACCTCGTAGGTGCCTAGTCTCTAACCACTGAAATTTGCAGAGCTTAAGCCCCTCTTGGTAAGAGGATCCCTTCATTCCCCTCACCAATCTTGTTGCCCTTCTCTGTACATGCTCAAGCAAATCTACATCCTTCCTAAAATGAGACCTCCAGACCTGTACGCAGTACTCAAGGCGTGGCCTGACCATTGCCTTATACAGAGGGACAATCACCTCCTTTTCCCTGCTAGCAAAAGTTCCTATATATCATTTACAAAACCCCATGACCTGCCCTGGCAGCCTGTGTGCATTGCTCAGAAAACTTCATATCTGACTGCACAATTACTCCCAGGTCTTTTGCATTTTCTACCACCTTAAGTGTAGTACCACACAGTTGGTACGTTTCTCTGGGGTTACTTCTACCCATATGCAGTACTTTGCATTTGCCAAGGTTAAACTTCAGTTGCCACTTCTTAGCCCATCTGCCCAAATTATCTAGATCCTGTTGCAGTAGCACACTGCCATTACTGTCATTAACAACCCTGGCAACCTTTGTATCATCTGCAAACTCGACATTAAGCCTGATATACCTTCATCAATATCATTGATAAATATACAAAACAACAGTGAACCCAACACCGATTCCTGTGGGACTCCTTTAATAACATTAGTCCACGTAGAGCAGCACCCATTAATTACCATCCACTGTCTTCTCCCACTCAACCATCCTTTTATCAATTGTAGCAACTTACCCTTAATATCATTCTGCTCCAATTTTCACAAGGAGTCTTCCAAGCGCAACAGTGTCAAAAGCTCTCCTGAAATCCAAATATATGATATCAAAATTACTTTTTGTATCCAGTTCCTTTGTAACCACATCATAATACCCAATCAAATTTGTCAGACAAGCCTTTCCCTTAACAAACCTATGCTGTGTCTGAATTATTGCAGCAGTCTTGTCTAGATGATCCTGCAATGCATCTTCAACCAATGACTCCATTATTTTACTCGGAACAGAAGTTAAACTAAACGATTTGTAATTACTCGTGTCACCCTTCGATCCCCCTTTGTGAATTGAGGATACCTTTGCACATCTAGAGTCCGTGGAAACCTCAGCTGAGTACCTCAGCAAGTATGCTCTAATAATTATGGCTAAGGGTTTGCTTAGTTGCTTTACCGCCTCCTTTAATACAACTGGATAGATCCCATACACTCCAGGTGCCTTTCTTATTTTTAACTTCAACAATTTCTCCCCCACTTTGCGCTCATTTATTAAAAATCATTAAGCACCCTGCTACAATTTGATAACCTTCTGACAGTATAAGAACTGTCCTTTTATGTACATTGCTTAATACAAATCCCATCAATGAATCAAAGATCCCGTCAATGAGGCGACGAAATTTTAAGAGGACTTTAGCGACATGACTTAGTTGGTGTGAGGCAAGGTTTCAATTATTGTTTTTCTCTTTTCAGAACTAGTGTTTCTGTTCAACAAACCGACCAAACGCTGGCAGACCCAATATATTAACACCTCCTAGCCTTTACTTGCGATTAATAGATAAACACCTCAAGCGATTCTACCAACAGCTCTACTGACGAGGTCAGTAGAGCTGTTGGTACAATCGCTATCCTGTCCACTCCAGGAAAGATCGACTTCTGCAGAAAAGATTCGAGTTCGACAAGACCTATAAACTATTCGTCAAACAAAGTTTGCAATGTTGGTTAATCAAAAAGACGGTAAACTGTTGTTTCGTGTTTTTTCATACGTGTAGTATTGTCAAATAAGACAATTGTCATTTCAGTGTAGTATTGTCAAATAAGACAACTCACGTCATAAAGAATGTTTTTATTACGCAATAAGACATATTACATAAACTATTATAAAAATTAAATATTAGAGAATATCACTAAATTTTAAAGAAAACAAATGAAATCTTAGACAATAAATAAAAACATAAACAAGGTGGGAAGTGAGATTAAAATTACAATGAGGAATATAAAAAGGAGTTTTGAATTTATAAATTCCAATTGAAGACGTCGAATAATTACATCGAATAATTATATCATAATTGATGTCGAATAATTACATCATTATTAGTTGTAAAAAATAGAAATCGTTTTAACTCAAATAAAGAAATTTTTGTACTAAAAGTTAATTTAAGGTTGGTGCAAAAACTACAACTCATATCTACAGAAAAAAAAACACAGAAAAAAAATTCATTCTGGAGAGACATTTATTAAGGATGGAGTTTCTTATGCCGGGTTAAGCTGGATGTCTGAGAAAATTCTTTGCCACAGGTTGCACATGTGAAGGGCTTCTCTCTGGTGTGGACTCTTAAGTGCGCAGAATACAGTTTCTTATGCTTGTTCAAGTAAAAGGACGAGTGATGATGTCATGTGTTGTGCCTGTATGTTCTTTGGTGGCCAATAGATATAATTCCAAATCCACCTAGGGCCACTGTCAAATTTATACAAACTACATGAATGGCCTGAATGAGTGTTGTGTATTGTTTAGTATTAGTATTAGTATTAGTAATGGCCGCATGGTGCAAGAAAGCCTATGGCTTATGCTGCACCAGCCAAAAAAAAAAAAAAAAAAAAATACCGAACAAAACAATGATAAAAACAAAAAATATAAATAAATAATAATAATTACTAAAAAAAAAAAAAGGAAATTAAACCTATCGTCCTATGGCTTCCCTGACCCGATAGTACTATCCAGATGACCTTTGAATTTCCCCAAACTGTCAGCCTCTACCACCCATGTAGGCAACTTATTCCAGTAATTTATAACTCGCTGGCTAAAATAAAACTTCCTGCAGTCCAATCTAAACATTTTCCCCCGTAACTTGAATTTATGTCCCCTAGTTCTAGCCTCATTTATAATCTTGAAAATTTCGTCCTCATTCATTTTACTGATGCCTCCCAGAGCCTTAAACACCTCAATCAAACCTCCTCTAAGGTGTCTAGTTTCCAAACTCTGCAACCCACATATTCGAAGTCTTTCTTCATAAGGACGCCCTTTTGCCGATCTCACCAGGCGAGTGACCCGTCTTTGCACCCTTTCAAGAAGCTCGAAGTCTTTCTTTAGGTGCGGTCTCCATACTTGAACACAGTACTCCAAGTGTGGTCTAACAAAAGCCTTATATAATGGGATTATCACGTCCCTATCTCTACTTGCAAAACTTCGATAGATCATCGATAGGACACCATGGGCCTTCCTTGCAAACTGTTTACAATGCTCAGAGAATTTCAAGTCTGACCGTATCGTAACACCCAAGTCCCTTTCCTCCAGTACTGGGTTTAGTTGAACTCCACCAAGTGAATAAGTTATTTTTGGATTACTGTTTCCCAGGTGTAATACCTTACACTTTGTTGGATTAAAGCATAGCTGCCATTTTTCTGACCATTCCTGAAGTCTATCTAGGTCTCTCTGAAGAAGCTCAGCTTGACAATGATCATTAACCACTCTACCAATTTTAACATCATCTGCAAATTTAGACATCACGCCCTCTATCCCTTCATCGATGTCGCTTATGAAAATTAAAAACAACAGTGGTCCTAATACTGATCCTTGGGGAACTCCACTTCTTACATCAACCCAATCGGAGGAATAGCCATTTATCACAACCCTCTGCCTCCTGCCCTGAAGCCATCCTTCTATCCATCTAAGGATTTTCCCAGTGATTCCAACCTGTTCCAGCTTATAAAGCAACCGCTCATGTGGGACTGAGTCAAAAGCTTTGCTGAAATATAAATAAACAATGTCGAAATTATTTTCGACATTGTTTATGTAGTGATGACATAAAAAAAAAAAATTATGATATTACGGTCTCCTGTAAATGATTACACATACCCATATATGTATTATGTCTGTAAATTGCGTGTGTTCTCTGGTTGATTTGTATGTTTTCTGGAAAACAGTTTTTCAGGTGTAGATCTTGCTGTCTACGACCGACTAACTCAGCCACGGAGTGAAAAAAGCTCATTAAAGTTCCTCGCGTCATCGACGGGATTCGAACCGAGCCTCTTTCGCCCGATGTGGGGAGGACAGTGATCATACCACTGTGCTACCCACAGAGCCAGAACAAGAGATAAAGAAACGTAGTACACTGAAAGGACAGAATTAATGGGATACCTGGTTTCTGGGCAACACGATGCTGTCACCCCTCTGGCTAGTACACAAACCCACCGCTTGGAAGGTATATAGGTACACTGCATTCACGTGGACGGTAATTCGATTTCTATGTCAGTTTGTTTGTTTGTTTGATATTTGGTTTTTAGGAGCATTAACAACTAAGGCCATATTTCTCCAGGATATGCGGTGGTCATTCCCTGACCTTTCCGCATCCTCCGTATTTGGTGGTCACGGGCTCGAACCCCGGTCTAATCAAGAAGCGTGTGCTACGCACTGCTGCTCCTTCCCACCTGGCTATGGAGGCGCCTGATTTCGATGCCAGTATGGATTAACGTCGTGAGCTAATCGACATAAGAAGAGGAATAATAGTGGGTGCCCGACGTATCGGTCACTCTATTGTGGAGGTGATCCAGAAATTGTACTGTCCCCGTTCCACAGTATCAAGAATGTTTCGGGAATACGCCATTTTCGGAATAACTCTCACTGTGGACAGTGAATTTCGGAATAACTCTCACTGTGGAATAACTCTCACTGTGGACAGCGCTGTGGGCTAAGAAAGGTGGTGGATGAACGTGGCAATCGACATCTCTCGCATTGTTTCAGCCAACCGGAGAGCAGCATTGGCACAAATCACCGCCGATATCAACGAGGAAGGTGCCAGAAACTCTCCACCAAGATCATCAAGCGATCATCAGCCACAATAGGTTATAGGACCCGCGGACCCATCACAATCCCATTGCTAACACCACGACACAGGTCTCTGCACCTCAACTGGGCGAAAGAACATTATTATTATCTTTATTTTTCTCCTAAGAGACACCTGCTTACGCCTATTAACCAAGGGGTGCACATTCAAATATACAAATATAAGTTGTATACATAATTATCCATTTATAATTTATACGTATTATTGTATCAATAAATTATACATTGTCTAATTAATTATATTATACATATCATTGCCTTCATGAGACATCGGCACTGGATCTTGGATGATTGGAGATGACTCTCCTGGTTCGATTTGATCCATTTCCAGTTATTTCGAGCGGACGGGAGGGTGCATTTCTGGTGGAAACTGCAACGAAGCTATGCATCCGTCATGTCAACAAGGAACTGTACAGGAAGGTTGACAGTTGATAATGGTCTGGGGCATGTTCAACTGTCACATGTTGGGGCCTCTGGTCTAGACGCATTTCTGAACAGTCCAGGTTATGTGTCCATCCTTGCACATCATCTGCATCCCATCGTGGTCATCGTGCACCCACAGGGCAATGGACTCTTCCAGCAGGACAAGGTGCCTCCTCACAGAGGCGTGGTAACTAAACTATGGTTCGAAGAACATTCTGCGGATTTGACCACCATGCAATGGCCTCCCAGTTTGCTGGACATTAACCCTGTGGAACGTATTTGGGATTCTGTGGAAAGGTCCTTTCGAGTTTGAATGCTTTACCCACGAATACGACGGAATTATGGACAGCAGTGCAGCAAGCATGGATTGAAATACCTGAGGAACGCTTTCGTGAATTAGTGGACTGAATGCCTCGCCGTGTGAATGCCCTTATCTGGGCGGAAGTTGGGTTTACCCATTACTTGGTAGGTATCCCATGATTTTTGTCCACTCAGTGTAGTATTGTCAAATAAAACTACTCACGTTATAAAGAATGCTTTTATTACACAATAAGACATATTACAGAAACTATTATAATAATAATTAAATATTACAGAATATCAGTAAATTTTAAAGAACACAAATGAAATCTTAGACAAGAAATAAAAAACATAAACAAGATGGGAACTGGGATTAAAATATCAATGAGGAATATTAAAAGGGAGCTTTCGAATTACTAAATTCCAAGTGAAGACGATACCGAATAATTATATTATCATTAGTTGTAATAAAAATAGTTTTAACTCAAATAAAGAAATTTTTGTAATAAAAAGATCATTAAGTTTGGGGCAAAAACTACAACTCATATCTCTAGGAAAACAAATGCATTTTGGAGGGACATTTATTTAGAATGGAGTTTCCTATGTCTGGACAAGCTAGATGTCTGAGAAAATTCTTTGCCACACGTTGCACATGTGAAGGACTTCTCTCTGGTGTGGACTCTTAAATGCGCAGTTAGGGCGGTAGAATGTGAAAACATTTTGGGCAAAACTCACACGAAAAAAGGCCTCTCACCCGTGTGGATTCTCGTGTGCCTCACGCAAAGTGCTCGTTGTAAAAATTCCTTTTGACAGAATTCACCAGAATAGGGCTTCGGGTTAGAATGCTCTCCCTTGTGCCTTCTTAAATTGGCCGAATTATGAAATGTCTTTGTACATTTTTCACAGGAAAAGGTCATTTCTCCAGTGACCCTTTTGTGGGACGAAAGACCTGATATGGTCGATAACGATTTTCCACAATATCCTCATGTGAAAGGCTTCTCTTTGGTGTGAGGTCTGAGATGGCTTAAGAGATGTGAATTTTGTGAGAATTTTCGATCACAAATATCACAACAAAAAGTCTTTCCTCCCATGTGGATTCTTTCGTGCAATGAGTTTGTGTGACTGTCTGAATGTCTTCCTACAAGTCTCGCAAGTGAAAGGCCTTTTATTGCTGTGAATGTCCTCATGGCGGTGCAGATGTGATGATGTCCGAAATGCTTTATCGCAAGTTTCACATTTGAAAGATATTCTGACCAGAATGGACTTTCATGTGCTGACGAAAAGACGAAATATTTGACAATATCTTGTCGCAATGTCCGCAGGTGAGTGGACCTTTGTTACCAGTCATAGTGGTACTGAAGGCTGTTCCTAATCATTGACCTGAAAAGATGAAACCAATTTTATAATACACTGTAGAAAAAACAATAAATTAGAATTAATTTCGAAATATTCTTCATACTAGATAAGAAGAAATGGGCTGAGTGGAACGTGCTGCTGTTTACTCATCTAAAGGAATATTAAATGATATGATTGGCTATTCATTCATTCAATACCTTCGTTACATATTCTTAACACGAAAAACTTCGTCCTCACCCAATGCTGCGCCCAAATAGCACACTACCCAACTTCAGAGATGACACTCGGTACACATTTTCAGAATGCGTGTGTTGGTATTAATTTCGGCAAGGGCCACAAGGTGTAAGGAAGCTTAATGCTCAAGCTGCCCAGACAAAAAAAAATAATAATAAAAATAAATAAACAAAACAATAAAACAATAAGAAAAATTTAAAAAATTAATAAATAATAGAAGAAAAGGAAATAGACAACGTATGCGTTTCCATCCTCTCGTAGGTAGTTCCAGCTGACTTTTGAATTTCCCAAAACTGTCAACACACGTAGGTAACTTATTCCAGAAATTTATAACTCGCTCGATAAAATGAACTTCCTGCAATCCAGTCTAAACATCTTCCCCCCCCCTAACCTTGAAATTAAGGCCCCTAGTTCTACAATCATTTATAACGGTGAAAATTTCGTCCTCATTCATTTTCCTTATGCTTCTCAGAGCTTTAAACAACTCAATCAAATCTCCTCTAAGGTGGCTAGTTTCGAAACTATGCAACCCACATGTTCGAAGTCTTTCCTCATATGGACGCCCTTTTGCCAATCCCACCAGCCAGGTTACTCGTCTCTGGACCCTTTCATGAAGAACAATGTCTTTCTTTAGGTGCGGTCTCCATACTTGAACACAGTATTCCCAGTGTGGTATAACAGTAGCCGTATATAATGGGATTATGACGCCCTTATCTGTACTAGCAAATGTTCGATAAATCATCGATAGGACACCATGGACCTTGCTTGCAACCTGTCTACAATGCTCGGAGAACTTCATGTCCAACCGTATCGTAACACCCAAGTCCCTTTTCTCCAATACCGGCTTTAGTTCAACTCTGCCAACTTAAGTTGGATTCAACACTGCGTGATAGCTAAAGAATTTGTTGGATCAAGTGGTTGTTCAGTTTTAGGGGGGAAAAAAAAAAGGAAAATCGGATATTTTTTCAACGGTTCATTTGGACTTCTTATTTTTACCTATAATTTATAAATTTTAACCTATTAGAGGTTTTTTTTATTTTAATTAAATTTAGAGCACAGCTAAATAAATAACATCGTTCATTAAAGACTCGAATTCTACAATTTTGTCTGATTTTGAAAAGGAGACAAAAATCGAATTCTAAACTAAAACATATATTTTGAATAACTAAATAATTTCATATAATTTTATAAACTATAAAAATAAAATAAAATATATGGTTACAGTTCAAATAAAGGAAATTAATTAAAGAAATAAATATTAATTACTTAATAGAAAAGGGGTGCCTCCGTGCAAGGTGGGAAAGAGCAGCAGTGCGTAGCATAAGCTTCTTGATTAGACGGGAGTTCGAACCCGTGAATACGGTGGATACGGAAAGGTCAGGGAATGACCACCGCATATCCCCGGAGCAATATGGCCTTAGTTGCTAATGCTCCAAAGAACAGCAAGCAAGCTTAATAGAAAGAAAATTTAAAGTACATAAAAGAAAGCTTTCTTTACAATAATTTATTAAAACTTGCTTTTTTATTCTTGTGGAGATGAAACAAACAAATAGCAAAATTTGAATTACGTTTTCCTTTCTTTTAACCTGCAAAACACTCCCAATCCAGCCCTTATCACATTCAAGAGAAATACGCTAATCCCTTTAACCCCGAATTCGCCCTTTCTAATTCCTAAACTGCCCAAAGGCCAGAGGTGGGAACAAATCGCCTAACACCCCACAACTGATGTCAACTAATCTGTCTCTCACAACCAAGTAGATCGTGTAATTGGAGCAAGCTTTCATTTTGTTTAAGATTCGTGTGCAAAATACAGCGGTCGTTCTTTCTAATACAACGTTACAAACACACAGATATTTCTGATGGAACGGTCAACAAATGGAATTGTGGGGATGCCTCTCCTCATCTGGCAAATCGGCCTCTAAGAGTGTGGTTAATGATAGCACACTGTGATCTCGTAATAGAGCTAATGACAGCGTAAGGTACAAGATCAGATAGCTCTAATACGGATGACCGTCTGCTAACTTGTTTGGTTTATCACAAATATTCCTTTTTCTCATCGAAAAACAAAGTTCAATGGCTTAATGTTCGTTGTAGTTTTATCCTAAACAGCTTTTAACTTTATGAAAATCTACTATTTGTTATACAATGAACTAACTCCATGTGTTGGGGCTTCTCCAAACCTCTTTCAAATTCTCAAGATTTCAAAGAAGTGCCTGACTATTGAACACAGTTAAAACAAAAACTTACGTACCCAACTTCTTTTTTTGTTTTGTTTTCCTTGTCTGGCAAAAATACTCGCATCGCATTTCTTGTCCAAAAGTTAGTCTACAGAAATTCAAATCCAATGCAACGAATTTGCTCCCTCTCTCTGCTCACCCCCAAATCCCTGAAGTTTACTAATCGGCTGCAGTTTCCAATGATTTTCGTATTTCAATACACGATAAGCAAAATGTAGAACTACCCAAATCATAAAACTCGCATCATTAAAGAAGCATTCCTTACAGAATAAGAAATATTCTCATTCTGTAAGGATAAGAACCGACCATTATGATGGAACATCATAGTATTCCAAATGTGGTCTTAATTGAGATTAATGCATTTGAAATTAGGAACTCTCCATCTCTACATGATAACTGTCAATAAATCATCGATAGGACACAATGGACTTTCGCGACAGCCTGTCTCCTCTTTTTAGAACAAGTCTAATGTGCATGTATCATAACACCCAGCTCCCTTTCCTCCTCCACTGTTCTCAAAATGAATATATCCATCCTCTCAAAACTCACAGGAAAAAGATAAATTCCTATCATTGCTGAGATACTCTTTCACCACTCAAGTTCCAGCAGACCACGTCGCCGTAGCCAAACTACGATGCAGCCACCCAGGAACAGGATAAAATCTCAGGACCGGATGTTCTCATCCAACGCTACAGGAATGTGCTTCACCCTGGACATAAACTGTGACTGATTTAACAAATAAAGCGCATTCGAGACAGAGATTGTGCGTCATGTATACACCCTTCTGCGAAACAACTTCCAGATGGACGTAGTGTGCATAGTGTTAGGGTCGGGCGCCATCTGTGGTTGTCCAGATCTACGCCATATGTACACTGTAAAGAAATACAAAACACTGTAAATGCCATAAAGAGTGTAGTGTGTTGAATATGTTCGGTTCTGTTGTGTGTCCTGGCATTTGGCCGCAGGATCTCTGATGGCACCCCACGTTGCCCGCACACACCAATAGGAGGTAGCCAGGCTGCCCATTATTCTCTGGCAGGTCTTCGTCAGGGTCGCCTGAGCTTCCTGAAGGAGATCAATTTAAAAAAAAATAAAAAATAATATTAAAAAATAATAAATAAAATAATAATGAAAAAAAAAATAAATAAAAAATAACATTAATAATAATAATAAAAAAATAAAAATAAAAATATATTAAATAATAAAAAATAATAAAATAAATAAATAAAAAATAAGGTAGGGTGCGGCAGTACAGGGTGTACTTGAAGAAGATGGGGGATGAAAGTAAGAGTAATGGGATGTAGGTGAGGGCGTCCCCTAAATTGACATTGGAGCGTATGCTCCACCAGAAGAAAAGGGGGTAGGGGATAACTCCAGAAGGTTAGAAAAGCCACTCAGCGAGAGTGCTGAGTGTGACATATTTTTAGATAAGTACTCTGGCAGGTCCTGTCACCTAATTTCCTGAGATTTCAGTGGCTAGGACCTAAAAAAAATAAAAAAGGGGGGGGGGAGGGATAAACGCTTGAATTTAATTAGGCCGAAAGAGGTTGCAAGTGTGTCGAGTTTGGCATTTAAAATTTTTACGTTGTGTGGGGCATTCGCTTTTCGCTGGCGATATAGGTAGAGTAGGGGAGAGATGGAAGGCTGGGGGGAAAAGACAGAAGTATGGGGTCAATAGGGAAGGCGACCCCAGATATATCAGTGGGGCATGCCCTTGCCCCACCAGAAGGAAATGAGGGGGCAGAAAGTCCTTCCCCTCACCCCACCAGGGATAGGGAGAGAAAGTGGGCTGGGCAAGGGAGCCCTGCCCAGTTCGCCATAGCGGCAATTTGCAGTGCCCTCCAGCAAGTGCAGTCTGATGATGACTCGTTGGTGGGGCTTGGTCCTTTTCTAGGTGTGTGGGTTCTTCCTGGGTGCGACGACATCCTGGCTGGAGCCACTCCCACTGGTTCCTAGTTCGATGCTGTTTCATTTATTGTCCTTAGTATTTTGCGATCCTTTCCTCTGTGTTGATGTTTTATCAGTTTGCCTTTATTTGTTATTTGTGGTCATCTATTCGTTGTGGATGGCTATTTCTGTTCGTCGTCTATTGAAGACGTCAAGTGCAAATCGGCTGAGGGCTTTGTATTCATCTTCTGAATCCAGGAGATGGTACTCTTGATTTTTCGGCAAGTATTGAATCTCAGTTATAAGTCTACTTCTGTGTTCTTCATAGCATTCACAGTCGTGCATAATATGCTGCCAGGTTTCAGGTTCTCCACAGGTGCATGTGGACTCTTCTATTATTCCGAGTGCGTTCAGTTTTGCTTTAAATGGGCCGTGGCCCGTCAGGAGGAAGGTTGTATTTAGCCCAGGATAGAACCACGAGGGGGCTTTTGGGTACATTTTTGCGACTATCGGTATGAAGTATCTTGTAACTTGACCCTTTGGTGACATCTCCCATCTGTGCTGCCATATCTTCAACATGTGAGCCACTATTCGCTGTTTCTCTACCGTCCGGCTGTTGGTTGGGTCCAAGGTAAAATCATAGATGGAGGCAGGTATATCCTTGGACAGTAAATACATGAGTCCACATCTAGTCACCTCGAGGTCCAGCGGAAGAGCTCCTGCCAGGACCTGCAGAGCGTGGGTGCTCACCGTTTTCCATGCCCTAGTTATAGTTAGAAGTATAACTGCGGTTCTGTTGACTGCGGTTCCGGCCTTCCTGAACCAGATTGGCGATCCGTAGGTGATCGCTGGGATGAATATTGTTTTATAATACAGTGACAGGGTCTTCCTGTTGAGTCCCCAGTCCCTGCGAGATACTCTTGCTACAAGTGCTGCATAGTTCCTCAGTTTCTCTCTCAAGTAGGTGAGGTGAGGTGTAAAGGACAGGTTTCCATCCAGGATAATACCTAGATACTTTATTTGCTTTGCTAGTTTAATGGTGGATCCCACTATCTTTATTTGCGGTGGTCGTCTGATGTTTAGAGAGCCTTTTAGTAATACTGAGTTTGTCTTGGTTGGTGAAATCATTAACATATTTGTTTTTGCCCAATTCTGTAAGGTTTGTAGTGCTTGGTTTGCTTGTGTTTCAAGTCCCGTTCTGGAGTCCGCTTCCACCATTAAAATGAGATCATCAGCAAAGGCCTGACTGGCCACATTTCCCAGGTCCAGAGCCAATAAGTCATCAAAAACCATGTTCCACATTAGTGGCCCCAGGACAGATCCCTGTGGGCAGCCCCTTCGGACGCTTTTAACAACTCTTCGGAAAGTTGTGACGACCTCAATTTTCCTATCCGACAGATATGCCCGGACACTGTTATACAAGTTTTCTGGGAGTGCTGCTTTCCGGAGTCTGCCAAGGACACTGGGCCACCAGACGGTGTCGAAGGCCCCAGCAAAATCCACTGCTATTACCAGAAAATACTTCTTGTTACTTTGGGTTGCCTTGGTTATGAGGTTTTGGACTGCTTCAATGGTCGAGAAGCCCGGTTTGAATCCATATTGCCTGGGTGATTCCAGGTTGGCGGTTTTGTAATGGTTCATGATCCTTTTGTGGAATGGACATTGTGCACAAGAAAGGTTCTACTTAATTAATCGCCGACAGGGCAAGACGGGTGGGTAAAGTGCCTGCCTGGCATGTGTGGACATGTGTATATGTAAAGGGCGGCTCCTAGAACGTTTGTTCAACTCCGCCTCGTATCTCTGTGAAGAACAGTAGCAGTACAAATGGGCCAGATATGTGTGTGACGTCGGTTTGTGTGTGTTTTGTTGTTCTTTTCTGGCCGCTTGGCTACCCAGAAGCATCAGTCACCTGGACAGATGATTCTGGGTACTCGTCCACACCACGGGAAGGTGGGCCAGTCCATGTAAAGCACGTACTGTCTCAAGAGAGACTCTGACCCACCTAATGTTGTCAGAAGGTAGGACAGGATCCTCTGGGGGCCCATTCCAGAGGGGAAAAAAAAAAGATCACCCGTGGTGCTGGATTTGGAACCAAAATTATTAAAATAAAACATTTATGTAACTAAATAATAAAATAAATAAAATTAAAAAATAAAAATAAATAAATAAATAAAATTAAAAAAAAAAAAAAAGGAAGAAAGCACTTAATTTTGTCTGCAGGCCGAGGAAAATTTTCATTTCTTGAGGATTTGAGTCTATGTATTATTAAAGGAGATCTAATCAGCAGGACCATTGTGCTGCATCCTGTTGAGATCTGTCGACACTGAACGCCTTCGAAGAAATACGCCTTGAGCGAAAGCCTGAAGAATCTGAAATGACTCCGAGCTTTGAAGCAGAGACGACTCCTGTCCTGATTGAAAATTAGTAAGTGCTTGAAGAGGAAGTCTGAGATCGTCATACAGGGAGCAATGAAACAAGATGTGATCCCAACTCTCTGGTGATCCACACGAATAGAGGTCTGTTTGTGATAAATTGAACCTAAGAAGACTCTGGTTCATCGATCCATGTCCTGTCAACAGGTACGACGTGAATACGTCCATGCAGAACCACAATCGAACACGTTTATCAAGGAGAAATGAAACTTGTGGTATAAATTTTCTCGTTGTTGCACCAACGGGAGCTGTGTCCCATCGAGACTGCCAAATGTTTACTAACTCGTTCCGCAGTCTCCTTCTTTCTCTTTTAGCATCTTCTTGAAGGTTGATGGTTATTCCAAGACATTCGGTCTCAATCTGCCTTTTCAGTCTGTATAAAAAGCCTCTATAAGTAACTTGCAAGTCTAAAGGTAATGTTCCGGCTAGTACTTGCAGAGCTTGCATCGAGACTGTCCTGCATGCCTTAACTAAACACCGCAAAATGTTCTCTGCAATGAGGCGAGTTTAGTAATGAAGTGTTTGAGCCGTGTCCTGTGAAACCATGCACCGGCAGCATACGTGATTAGAGGGAGGAAAACTGCATTGTAATAAATCCTTAAAGTTTTTCTGGAGAGCCCCCATTCCACACGGGACACCCTAACAATTACACCAGTAAATCTACGTATTTTAGATGATAAGTTTGTCAAATGAGGAATAAAATTGAGACTGGAATCAATTACCACTCCTAGAACCTTGTACTCTTTAACTATGGGGAGACGAATGTTGTTGATCTTGACCAACGGAGGACGAGTGATATCCAACTTTGATCCAAGAATCATCATCTTTGTTTTTGACAAGCTGATTTTAAGCTTATTGGCCACAGTCCAATCGTAGAGATCCCGGAGAACAAAATTTGCGGTATTTTCCAGATCGGCCCTAGAGTTACCATTTACCAAGATGGTGAGATCGTCTGCATACGCTATTATTTTGACGTTACCGAAAGATCGGGAGAGCCACTGCTGCAGCACCATGTTCCATGTAAAAGGACCCAATATAGAGCCTTGTGGGCACCCTCTAGATACTGATCTTGATACTTGGCTATGTTTAGCCTTGACTATTATGGTTCTATTGGCAAAATAATTGCGGATTAAAAGGTAAAGGTGGTTGGAGCACCTAGCCGATCGCAGACGCTCCAGAACACTCTCCCACCAAAGGGAGTCGAAGGCACCCTCGAAGTCGATGAACACGGCCAGGGTATATTTATGTGCCAAGTTTTGAACTGAAGAGACAAAGTCCACAAGAGCATCCTCGCAGGAACGCCCGGGACAGAACCCATATTGACTTCTTGAAAGCAGATCCTGTTCTACCAGTAGGGTATTCAATCTAATGGCCATTAGTCGCTCTAGCAATTTACCCAAGTTAGCCAGCAGAGCGATAGGCCTGTACGATCTAGCCGCTCCAGGAGGCTTATCCGGCTTTCTGATCAACTTAACTAGAGCGACCTTCCAAATTTCCGGAAAAGTTTCTTCCTGAAGGCATCTGTTGAATAAGTTTAGAAGAACGTAAGGTTTTAATTTCAAGACTCTGATGATAAAAATGTTTTCTATAAGATCTAGTCCTGGGCACTTCTGAACATTAACTTTATGGGAGACAGCCTGCAGTTCATCCAACGTAAAAGGTTTGGTGGTTGTTGAGGACACATACAATTCATTGTCTCATCGGATTTTAGAGTGAATAGGTAAGTCTGAGGTAGGATCATCCAACGGAAAAAGGGCATCTAAGATTGCATTTGTAGAATCATGCCAGTTCAGTGTTTCCACGGAGTCTGCCACAATTGAGCCAAATATGTTAGAACTAGAGGTTTTTCCTCTTACAATCTTGTATAGAAGACCCCAAGGGTTAGTATTTCCAGAGGTGTGAACGAAATTCATCCACGTTTCACGCTTTCGAGAGGCAATGGCCTTCACGTAGCTTTTCCTCAAAGAAGAATACTGCTGGTAAAAACGATTAACGTCGGCTTGGGGCCAGTCTCTATGCCTTTGGTAGTACCTACGGGCTCGATGAACTTCTCTTCTTAACTGTGATAACTCCTGCGTCCACCATGAGCACGTCTTCTGGTTAACCCTCTTTTTCCTAGAAGACTTATATGACGCTTTTATTATAGCATTTTGAATATAGTTCACTTGATGAGAAATAGGTGAGGTTTCAAAAGAAGCAAGTTTCTGTTCGTCAAGGTCCAGAAGAATGGAAGAGTCAAAAGCATTCCAGTCAATGTTTCTGATGGAAAATCTTATTAATTCTGGCTGTGAGAAAGTGCGTGAAGATGGAACGGTAGAATCAGGGGAAAGCATATAATAGATAACTCTATGGTCACTGGTGCACCAGTCCGTATACACGGTCCAGTCAGTAAGCCCCAAATCGAAGTGAGAGTTTGTCATCGTTATATCTATATTAGATTCTCCTGCATAACTTGAGAAAGTATGAGGGTGATTAGGCTTGTTGTGAATTGAAACACAATGATTAATTATGAACTCCTCCAAGAGAAGGCCACGTGCATCTGTAGAAGAGCTGTGCCAAAAGTTTGATTTTGCGTTGACGTCCGATGAGATCAATATATTGCTGTTCGGTCCCAAAGTATTTATGACAGTCTCTAGGTAAGCAAGAGAGTGATTAAAGTCCTCCGATGGAGGGCAGTAGAGAGAAATTAAGTAAAAATTCATTACAGAGTGTGTGACAAGAACGCAGGTAGAGAACTGAGTGCAAAATCCATGAAGAACCGTGATGTCTAAAGAGTCATTAAGAATTAATATACAAGATTTGGGATTCTGGTCAACGGGTTGTATTATTCTCATTTTTAAGGAGTAACCCAGGATTTTAGACTGTGGTCCAGACTGGACGCATGCAAAATAAGGCAAAATATAGCGACAATGTCAATACAATTTGTCTCGGCAGAAAGCCTAATCTCGTCAGCTACTGCCCATTTATCTGCATAATCCTCAGACGGTCTTTCTCCCTCACAGACGGAACTGGCGTAGAACCGTTTAGAGAGATAGTGTTGTTTACATTATGTACAGAGTAATGAGTCAAATTACTCATAAGCGGTCCTTATTCTTGTGGTTTCTAATGCTCTTTTATATTCAGGACATTCACTGTCCTTTACAGAATGGCTGTACTCCCGTTTACGTCGCTTGCAGTTAACGCAGCAAGCCGCCTCTTCCTTATGAGGGCACTCAGAGAAAACATGACCACTGCGGGCACAGTGACCGCACGAAGGGGATTCGTGGGAACAAAACTGTGTAGTGTGCCCATATCCTAAGCAGAGGTAACACTTGGTTACAATTGTAAACCGACGGGATTTGTGAGAACTCCAAGATAAGAAAATCCTTTCTTGGGACAGAAGGTGTTTGTACATTCTTGGTGGGAAGCTTATTACCCAATTCACAAGTGACGACGATCTTGCACGTGTAGTAAATCTGAGAGCAATTTCCTGTTTACATTCCTCTAAGGAAAATCCATAGTCAGCCAAGTTTTTCACATGAAGATTTTCGATTATATCTTCTTTAGTTAAATCTTTTGGAATGTCGTAAAGAAGCAAAGACGGGTTTCCCATGCGAGGGCGACCGAGAGAGACGCCAGCCGAAGTAAGAGACTCAGAAGCAGATAAATTTTCTAAGTCTGTCTTGGTAGCAGTTTCTACAATAACTCCTTTATTTCGTATCATGCGTAGGGACTTAATTTTAACAGTCTTAAGATCAGACTTGAGGGTCTTAGTAACGAGATTTTTAACTTCGCCACTTGTTTTGCACTCACTGGTGTCTGAAGCTCGAAGAATAATAACATTATCAGTTTTAACTTTCAGTTGTCCAGTCTTTTGTACAAAGTGACAAAGTGTATTTGTAAGTTAATGGCGGCTTCCAGGGTGTCCCCTATATCCGCCGTTTGTTAGGCTTTTTCGCCAATTGCCGGCTGAAAAAAAAAAAAAAAAAAAAAAAAAGAAACAAAGTCGGTTCAAATTTGAATTTTGGGAAGAAAAAAAAAAAAAAAAAGTTAAATTTTAAATTTTTGAATTTTGAAGAAAAAAAAAAAAAAGATTTTGCATCTAATAGATGAAATTTTGAGTTAGGTGGGCAGTAGTGTTGTGTTTGCGTTGTGTGTTAGCCGGCACCTGGCATTTAGCAGTAAGGGGTTGCGGGCAGAGTTGTGTCCCAGCTCCCCACTCCCGTCCGTAGCCACGTGGAGGCAGCCAGGATCTACTTTCTATTTATAAACTTATGAGGACGCGGACTAGGCCTGTCAGTCCTATTGGTAGACTCTGTGTTGCCGGGCAATTCCCCGGGGAAGATCCCCAAGGGAATCACCAGGCCACACTTTAGCATTGTTTTCTTTCCTAAAAAAAAAAAAAACTCTCACAGGGCTTAATCCTGTCCAAGAGTGGGGGATGTGATGTAGTACCCCAGCTCCTGCAGGGCTTAATCCTGTCCAAGAGTGGGAAGGCTGGAGTCTGGACGGTATTGTTCTATCAGGATACGGCATTGTCCATTTCTTCTTTACTTCCTTTTCCCCACTCTTCCATGTTCCATCTTCTTTCTCTTCTCTTCCTTCCTCTTGGGCATAATCTTGTGTGACCCAACACCCATTGTTTTGCCGTAGTGTGCTGGCACAGGTGCAGTTGTTTGGCCACGTTCATCGGTGGTTTTCCTCCTCTTTCTTTCCTTTTTCTCTTTCTTCCTTCTTCTGCTCACTTCGCTTTCTCTTCCTCTCCTTCTTCATCTTCTTCTTATGGCTCATATTGTTTGCAAGGTATGCATACTGTGATGTCTGGGATCTGGTCATTGAGAGTTTGGGTCTGTATCTTGTCCCTCAGTATTATCTTTGTTGTTTCATTGTCACATCATTCCTTTTGTTTATTCAGAACTACTATGGTCCAGGATAGTTACTTACCACTACCTATATCTACTAGATGTGTCTTGGGCTTAGGCAATGACAGGGTAATTGTTCTTGGTGGGCCCGGCACTGTTAAATAATAGTACATCCATGGTTTATGCCCATTGGAGTGGTACTCTGAGAGGATTAGGCTGAGGTCAACATGTAGTTCTTTAATGACACTTAACTTCTTGTATGGTGAGAATACTGTGATGTCTGTAACATGGACACTGAGAGTTTAGCTCAGTACCATGCCCCTTGATTTCATTTTTATTATTTTTGATGTTACTATCATTCCTTTTGTTTAAGCAATATTATTATGATCTAGGATAGGTACTCACCATTACCCATACTTTCTTGTTGTGCCTTAGGCTTAGTAAAGACCGGGTTAACTGGCCTTTGTGTGTCTTTATATTACTTAACTACTTATAGTAAAAGCACTGTGTTGCCTGGAACACGTACACTGGGAGTGTGGTTCAATACCCTGCCCCTTGATTTTATTTTTGTTGTCTTCCATATCACGATCAATATTTCTGGTTCATGTTTTACTGTTGTGATCTAATAGGTACACACCATTACCTGTACTCACTTGTTGTGCCTTAGGCTTAGGCAATGTCAGGGTTAGTTGGTCTTATTGTGCCCAAGACTGTTAATTTATGGCACATGCAAAATTTATGGCCTTTGGTATGATTATCTGTGATAACTGAACTGTAGTCTATCTGCTTTGTTCCCAATGACTCTTAATTGCTTGTAGGGTGAGTATACTATGATGTCTTAAGCATGGGCACTGGGTATGTTGTTCAGTGTTATGCCCCTTGGTATTAGTCTTTTCTTTCCCTTTTCCTCTTGTTCTTCTTCTTTCCCTTTCCCTCCTTTCCCCTTCTTCCTTCTCTTCCCTTCTTCCTCTTTTCTCCTTCTCTTCCCCTTCCCTTCTTCTTTGTTGTTGTTCATGTCTCAATCTTTGCTTGTTGTCCATGTCATGCTATTGTGACCTGGGAATTTCACCCCATTACCTCTGCTCACTTGATGTGCCTTTGGCTTTGGCAATGTTAGGGTTAACTGGCCTTATTGTGCCTGGTACTGTTGATGTGAGGTACAAAGTTTTTGGCCCTTGGTGTAATTTGTGATGTCAGTGTTGCAGTCAACCTGCTTTGTTCTCATTGGCACTTAACTGCTTGCAGGGTGAAGTCTTTTGTACAAAGTAAAGTATTTTTGTATGTTACTGGCGGTATCCAGGGTTCCCCCTATGTCCGCCGTGTGTTAAGCGTTGATTTTGCCAGCAGTATGTTGAGATTCCTCTAACTTTTTAGTAATATAATAGAATAGATGGTAAGTTATTGTAAATAGTATAATTAAGTATGAGACTTTAGAATTTGAAGGAGAAAAATTTTGAAGATTTAATTTTTTGACAATTTTTTCTAATCTACTCTAGTTAAACGTTATATGTATTTTAAATGTGTATAGTGTGTTGTTCCTGTTGTTTGTGGCTGGCTTCTGGCATTTAGCAGCAGGGAGTCGAGGGCAAGATGCGCCCCAACTCCCCGCTCCCATCCCTAGCCACGTGGAGGCAGCCAGATTCTACTTCTCTAATTGTGGTCAGGACACTCATGCCCCTTCTCGCAGGGCTCAGTCCTGTCCTAGAAGGGGCACAAGGGTTCTTTGCAAGTCCCCTACTGTGCGGGGCCCAACCCGCCCAGAGTGGACATGCAATACAATAATATTTATCTTTCTAACTTTTCGTTCTCTCGTCCTTCTGTTCTCCCTTTTACATTTGTAACATTCTAGTTATACAATTCTGAGATTGTTCTTATTTACCAAGCCCCGAGCTCTCGCAGGGCTCATCCTGGCCTAGAGCTGACGCCTGGCACTTTATCAGATTTTTTTTTTTTTTTTTTTTTTTTTTCCCAGGCTCCCACACTCGCAGGGCTCATACCTGTCCTAGTGGGGAGCCCAGCACTCTTGTTGTCAAGTGTCTTTCATAGCTCAGTGTGCGTGTCTGTTTTTACTTAGTGTGCACCGAAGCATTACTTGTGCTCAGCTCTGTTTGCTCCCATGTGCACGGCAATGTACTATAGTTGCAGCTTTTCGGTTTTTCACTCTGCAATTTTTTTCTTATCTCGGTATTGTTTCATTGGCAATTTGTGGACTTCACGAGTATTGTGAATTTTCACTATGGGGTTTCTTTCCTTCCTCCCTCTATCCATGAATACATGGTTTGATGCCATTCCATAAACCTATGCAGTGGGGTCCATAGTTGCTCTCCCCCATACTGTTCAATTTCCATCTGGAACTCCTAAGAGGTGTAACAGTTGTGGCATTTGTGAGTTTTACCCTGAGAGTATAGCAAGGATTTAGGCTAGTAGTGTTTTATTGACTTAGTTTGGTAAGATATACTTTAGTTAAAAGTTATTATTCTGTTTATTCTTTTTCCATATTCAGCCTACCTTATCCCGCTTAGTTTTCAACTTACTGCCAGTTTCTTGCTCTGTTATATCAATGGGGTTTCTTCCTTACCCTTTCGTCTATAGGGACTTGTTGTCAGGCCGCCCCACTTATAGAGGGGGTCCATACCTATTCTCCCTTGTTCATTTCAATTCCGTCTGGAGTACCTTGTTTGTTATTCCACGGCTGTACAGGAGTCTGTATGGGTGGTTGAATTGATCAGCACTACAAGGTCCTCACTGAGGTTTTGGTTTTCATAATCTGCATGTACAGGTTTTATTTATCTTGGTGTTACCCTACATTTTGTTTTTAGGTATTGTCCTCAATGAGTTGTAATTTGATGGACAATGCCAAGTGCATGTTATTTTTGTCAGGATATCTCACATAGGCCCCTATATTATTTATCCTTTTTGTCATATTATGGCTAGCTTTACCCTACATACATGCTCAGTTTGAGTAAGGTATACATTTGGTTTTGATTTAGTAGGGCAGTACCCAGACCTATTCTTATAGATTTGATACTACATATGAGACCATTTGCTGTTAATCCAGTTTTATGCTATTTTAGGGCTGTGCAACAAGAGTGCTATTTGGAAGTATGTTTCTGGTAGTTTCACATGTGGATATAGTTTAGTTAGGATATTCCATACTATTTGATTTGGGTTGTATACAGGTTTAGATTCAAGTAGGGTAACCCCTAATGCATAATTATGGACAGGATAGAACATATGAGTCCATATGCTATCTATCATTTAGTCATTGCACAGTTTGCCTTAACCACATACATGTTGATTTAGATAAGTTGCACGTTTGGTTTGATATTGATAGAGTAATGCTTAATATATTGTAACTTTTTGTTATATGGGCAAGGCAACCCTTATAATTCCTTATGCTGCCCTTCCATTTGCATGTTGTTCCAGAGCGGCACAGTAATAGTGCCGACTGGAAATCACATACAATTTTGTTATGTTTGTTATACACTTTTAGATTTTGATATAGTTGTTCTTATAATCTACTTTTGGAGATTTAGAGTTCTGTTAATTTTGTAGATTTAGTATTCTGATAGTTCTTGAATGTCACTTACCTTAATCTTTATAACTTGCTTTATAACTTGCTCATGCTCCCAGCACTCGCAGGGCCCAATCCTGACCAGTGTGGGAGCACCCTGTTGAAGGAAAATCTCTTTATTCATTAATTTACATATGGGTGGTACCTGCGTCCTTGTTGATTAGCACAATATTGCAGGTCTTGTGCCCCCGACTCCCGCAGGGCTCAATCCTGACCGGGGTAGGACACTCCTGTGTGTTAATTCACAATGTAATTTGTTGTGATTGTTCGGTTCAGTTCACTCCTCCCAGCCCTGCAGGGCCCAGTCCTGTCCCAGGCTGGTGGGGAGAGGGAGATTAGGTTCAATCACACACAATGTCTCAATTACTTTGATGGTATGAGGAAAATAAAACACTGAACACTTAACACTGTGTGTCTTTAGTCTTATTCCTCATGTTCTTCCCTCACTCTTCCTGGCGGTTTTGATGAACAGACCAGTTTGTCTCCTAATCTTCCCTTTGTAGTTGGTATTAGTTGTTTTTGGTTGTGTTGTTTTCAGTGGCCAGTTATTACTTTTATTCATGTTTTACCCCTTTGTTCTGAGATGTTTACTCACCATTCCCTATCTTCACTGGATATCCTTAGGCTTAGGCAGACAGAATCAACTAATCTTGGTAAATGTGGCACTGGTAATTGTAGAACATAGAAGTTATATCCATAGCTTTGGTTTCTTGTGATGTCAGGGCTGTGGTCACTATACACTGCTCTAGTGGCACATATCTGCTTGTGGCAGTACCACAGTGTACAGTACTAAGATACTGAGAAGGTGGGTCAGTGTCATGCCCCTTAGCTTCCATGATTTTATAGTCACAGTTATCACTTTTTTCCCATTCATTGATACTGTGAACTGGGATGAGTTTTCTCCCATCCCTAAACTGGATAGACATTCCTTAGGCCTGGCAGTTTTAGATTCAACTAGACCTGTGAGCCTGATACTGGTGTTTTTGGTGCCTCCAGTATTTAGGATCAATGTTATGGGTTCTCTTAGATGATAGGGCTATTGTCAACCCTTATTTAAGTGTCTCATTCAGCACGTGGCAGAGTACTGTGTTGTCTAGGACTTGGAACTGAGAGTGTGGGTCAGTTCCATGTCCCTTGTGTTCCCTGTATCCACCAGGCTCCCTTCAGCTGAGGCAGTTACAGGTTTAACTGAACATAGTGAGCTTGTTACTGGTGATTATTTGTGCCAAGATTGTTGTGGTTCTCGCAGATGTCAGGGCTGAGTACAAGGTGCTTGCTTCCAGGGCTCATAACTGCTTGTAGCAGGTTACTGTGATGTAGTTATAATGTTGTCAATTCACACTTTTAGCTTTTGTTCAATTTAGACTACTGTGGAAGGATGTTTATTCACCGTTTCCTGTTCACTAGTATTCCTTGGTCTTGGCATAGTGTCAGTCAGGTTGGTCTTGGTGAGCGTGGCACTTGGAGTGTATGGTACATGTAATGTTTATGACCATTTCTATGACTTCCTGAGTTGTCAGGACAGTTGTCTCCATGTATTGTTTCCAGGGCACATAACTGTGTGTGTGTGTAGGAGAGTATGTGATCTCTGGGACTTAGACTCTCTAATGTGAGTCAGTATCATGCCCTTAATTTTGGTTTTTGTTGCTTAGTTTTCACTGTTGTCCCCTTCTTCATGCTGTGCTGTTGTGGTCTAGGATGGATTTTCACCTTCCTGTTTTCACTGCCATTCCTTAGGCTTTTGCAGTTATAATCTTAACTGAACCAGGTGGGTCTGGCACTGTAGTTTTTGGTGCTGACACCCTTGACCATATTCTGGTTGTTCAAGCTGGCAGGACTGTTGGCAGTCTGCATTGTCTTCCATCGTCCATTTCTGCCAGCAGCAGAATACTGTGAGATCTGCGGCATGTAGTCGGTGACATGCCCTTGGTATTCCCTGTTGCTTGCTTGTCCCAAGTGTTGTGTTTGGTCACTCTTCACTGCTGTGGTCTTTGATGTAGATTTACTCTTCCCTATTTTCACCTGTCTTCCTTCACTCAAGCGGTTATAGTTTTCACTAGCCATGTCAAGTCTGCCACTGGTGATTTGTGGTGCTCATTGTTATTGTTCTCTTAGATGGCAAACTGTAGTCTAGATGCATGGTTTCCATTGGCTCTTATCTGCTGTGTAGCAGATTACTGTGATGTAGTTGTATTGTTCTCAGTGTCACAATTATAGCTTGTTCAGTTAGACTACTGTGTTTAGGGATGGCTATCTACATTTCCTAAACACTAAGTGTTCCTAAGGCTTGGCAATGTCAAGGCAGTTGGTCTTGGTGAGCATGGCACTTGAGTTGTAGTTCCTACTACTTGTGTTCAATAGCAATGGTTCCTGATTTTCTAGGATTATCTCCATGCACTGCTTCCAGTGGCTCATCTATGTGTAGCAGAGTGTGTGATTTCTGAGACTTAGATTCTGAAGATGTGGGTCGTTATCGTGCCCTTAATTTTGGTTTTGTTGCTTTATTTTCATAGTTATCCCTGTCTTCACTCAGTGCTGCTGTGGTCTAGATAAGGAATTCCCCTTCCCTGCACTCACAGGACTCCACAGGCTTGAGCAGTTACAGGATTGTCTGTTTCTGGTGTGCCTTGCAATGGTAGTTCCTGGCCTCTACATGATTTGGACTAAAGTTATGGTTTTCTTGATGACAGGACTGTGGCATCTGTTCAATTTTTGTAACTCATATCTGCCTGTGCTGGAGTACTGTGACATCTGTGGCATGGATCAATGTCATAGTTATAGCTTTGTTAGTACTTGCCACTGTTAACAGAGATGTTTACACACCTTTCCCCACACACACCAGTGTTCCTTAGGCTTGGCAATGTCAAGTTAATTGGTCTTGATGATCAAGACCCTGGTAGTTATGATTCTTGCAGGGTGTGGGCCCATTGCTATAGTTTCTGAGTTGTCAGGACTGTAGCCACCATGCATTGTTTCAGTGGGACAATTGCGTATAACAGTGTACTATTATCTAAGTTTGGACACTGGAATGAGGGTCATTGTCTTGCCCTTGATACTATTTTTGTTCATATCACAATTATCACCTTGTTCGTGCTATGCTATTGTGGTCTGGGATGAATTTCACCCTTCCCTGTGTTCATTTAATGTTCCTTAGGCACAGACAGTGTCAGGTTTGACTAGTCTTAGTGAGCATGGCACTGGAAGTATATGGAATTTATAAGTTATTGCCAAGTACTACAGTTTTTGAGATGCAGGGCAGCATTTTCCTTGCATTTTTCCAGTGGCCCATTCTGCTTGTAGTAGAGCACTGTTAATCTAAGACTTGACTCTGAGTAATGAGTCAGTGTCATGCCCTTGTTTTTTTGTTTTGTTGATTCCATTGTCACAATATACACCTTTGTTCATACAGTGCAGCAGTAAACTAGGACTAGTATTCGCACATCTCTACCTTCACCAGTTGTTCTCTAGGCTTAGGCTGTCACAGTTTTGTCTGAGCCTGATGAGCCTGGCTGGTGATTCATGGAACCCTACTGGTTAGGCCCAATGTTGTGGTCCTCTTAAATGGCATAAAGGTTAGTTGCATTGTTGCAGTAACTCATGTCTGCTTGTGGTGGAGTTCTGTGATGTCTGAGTCATGTACTCTGAATTATAATCTGTATCAATCTCCTTGATTCCAGGTTTGTTCCTCTCAAGTTACATTTATTTCTTGATCCTGTTACCCTATTATTATCAGGGATGTCTACTCACCTTAGCCCATGCACACTGTGTTCCTTCAGTGCATTATATGGGCCAGTGGCAGTCTTTCCAGCAGAATCTGTGTTTTTTCAGTCTTTTCTTGTAAGTACCTGCATTTTTTCTAGTTTGGGGCTGTGTTGTGTGACTTAGCATCCATACTTTAGTTCCTGCTTCACAACTGGGACCTTGGATGTTCACTCTCATTTCCCCATACTCACTATTGTTCCTGAGGTTTAGATTATGTCAGATTGACTAGACTTCTTAGTCATGGTACTTAAGTATAGCCCAATAGCTAATTGTATACAGACTGAATACTGGAGATTTTATGGTTGTGGTAATTTTCTTAGAAGGCAGGCTGTAGCCTCCATGCAGTGTTCCAATGGCACAGTCACTTGTGGTAGAGTGCTGTGGTATTTTAATTCTAATCTGATCTGATCTATGATATATACTCACCATCCCTAATCCGCTTGATGTTTCTTAGGCTTTGGCATAGTTACATTCTACTATGATTTAGGCAAGTAATCACCCCTCCCTAGACACACATGTAATTCCTTTGGCTTAGGTGGTTTTGGTTTTGACTTGTCCTGGTGGGCCTGGCACTGGTGTTTTGTGGGACCCGCATTGTTTTATAGGACTGTTATGGTACCATTTGATTACAGGGCTGGAGGCATCACACATTGTTTCAATGGTTCATCTCTATTAGTGGTTGAGTACTGTGTGCCTGAGACCTGGACACAGTGATTGTAGGTCGGTGTCTTACCCTTGACTTCAGTTAACTTAATTCCAGTGTTTCAGTTATAACTTGTTCATTCCATGTTACTGTGGTCTTGAATGTTTACTCTCCATTCCTTGTGCTTACTGGTTGTTCCTTAGGCTTGAGCACATTTATTTGATCAGTCATGTAAGGCATGGCAGTGGAATTGTATGGTGCATATTGGTTTGTGGTCATATAGAGTTCCTGATTTATCAGGGCTGTAACCCATTTATTGTTTTCAGTGGTTCTTGTCTGCTGTGTGACAGAGTACTGAGATCAATTTTGGGGCATATTCAAGTTGTTCTCTGGCTGGGGATATCCTGCCTAGTTGCAGTTGTGGATGTTTTTTCTTCTTTTGAAGGCTTTATTCGCAAAGATTGTTATAGCTTTATAGTTCTGTTCATTGTTAATTAGTTGAGGGAAGTCCCTTTCATTAAAAACATTTGTTTCTAGTTGTAAGGGTAACCTGTAGTCTGTATAATATACACAATCCAGAATGATGTGTTGCACTGTTTCCAGGGCTCCACATCTGCAGTTTGGCGTGTCTGATAGCCCCAGTGCTTGCAGCCTTGAGTTGATGCTGCCATGTCCCGTAAGGAGAAAAGTTAGGTACATGCCTGGGTTGAACCAGGGCTTTAAAGTTTTGTTTATTTCCATGGCTTCAGGGAGATACAAGTGGGTTGTTCGCCCCTTCGTTTCATTGTTCCACTCAGCTTGCCAATCTCTGATGTACAAGTTTCTCAGCCTCATGTTGTCTTTTTTGGTTGGTAGATTTCTGTCAACTTCATATCCCTCAAAACATGAAGGGATATTCCTGTTTCGGCAGTATTGTAAGTGGGTGTGTATTACCTCATATTTGATCGGCAGCTTGCCACTTATGACTTGTAGGGCTGCAGTAGACGCTGTACGGCAAACTTTTGTGGTGGCTAGTAGGAAAAATCTTTGTGCCTGGGTTAGGATCTTATTGATTATCTGTCTTTTGATGCAGCTAGCCCATGCTCCTGCTGCATATGTGATGATTGGGAGCAATAGGCAGTTGTAGTAGAGGAGTAATGTCCGTGGTTTTATATTCCATGATGATCTGGTTATTCTTTTTAATTTACCAGTTATTGTTTTCACTTTTTGCAGGATGTATCTGGCATGGGGTATGTATTGCTGTTTGCTATCAATGACTACTCCCAAGTACTTAATTGAGGCTACCAGTTTCAGGTTCTGGTTGTTTAGCTTGATATTTGGTGGTCTTTCAATGTTCAGTTTCCCTTTGAGGAGTATTTGCCTGGTTTTTTCTGGAGAGATAACCAGTTTATGTGTGGTGCTCCAGGCGCTGAGATCTTCAAGTATGTCATTGGCTGTGAGTTCCAATGAGAGCCTTGAGTTCCCCTGGAGAAGGATGATCAGATCATCTGTGAAAGCCACCTTTACTTCCAAGTGATGTTGGCGGGTGAGCCACCCGTCAAGGACCACATTCCAGCAGAGTGGCCCAAGGACCGATCCTTGAGGGCAGCCCCTTGTGACAGGTCTGGAAACGTGACATTCCCCAGAGTAGACAACCAGACTTCGATCATGGAAGTAGTCCACCAGCAGGCGATAGATGGGGATTGACACCTCTGCCTTCCGGTACCTCTCAAGGACACTTTGCCACCAAACGGTGTCAAAGGCCCCTTTGAAGTCAACCGAAAGGCCGAGTACATAGGTAGTTTCTGATGTGGCAACTGCTCTCTGCAGGGAGGCTATGGCATCCACCGCTGACCTACCCTGGGTAAACCCATACTGGCAGTCTGATTTTAGCTGTCTTTGGTTGTAGTAGTTTTTTAACCTCTGTGCAAGGATTTTTTCCAATATCTTCCCCAGGACTGGAAGCAGGGCGATTGGTCTGTAAGAGGTGGCTAGATTTGGTGGCTTGTCTGGGCTCTTCAATAGTATTTTTAAGTTGGCGATCTTCCAAGGTTTTGGGAAGACGCCTTGCTTCAAGCACGAATTGTATAGGTTTACAAGCAGAGTGGGGCACTGCGACCAGAGTCTCTTCACGGTGGCCACCTCCACGAGGTCAAGGCCCGGGCACTTCCCTTCCCTTAGGGTTGCTATTGCATTACCTATCTCATCGGCAGTGAAGTTTTCCTCTTCAGGGGAAGCCGTGTAGGTTAAGTGAGCA
The DNA here is from genome assembly GCF_048544385.1 of Mastigoproctus giganteus. NCBI lineage: Eukaryota > Metazoa > Arthropoda > Arachnida > Uropygi > Thelyphonidae > Mastigoproctus > Mastigoproctus giganteus. The sequence continues at coordinate 24,777,882 of NC_143575.1, forward strand.
ATTCTCATATTTGTCTGTGAGGGACTCTCGGGGCATGTTTTGTCTTGCAGTATTAATTCATCTAGTATGGCATTAATAGAGTCCTGCCAAGTGAGGCTCTCAGATTGGCCAGTGGTTGTTATGGACTGGTAGACCTCCCCAGGATGGAGTTTTTCTGTTATTAATTTGTATACCAGGCCCCACGGATCTGTGCTTGTAGATTTCTGTACTAGGCGTTCCCAAGCATTGTGCTTCTCATGATATATTTTGTTAAAGTATGTTCTACGGTGGGTTTTATATTCTTCCATCAGTGCTTGGATTGCTTCCGGGGGCCTTTGTTGCCTTCTGGCCTTTTGGAGGGCTTTCCTTGCAGCTTTTGTAGCTGCCCTTTGTGTAGTTAGTGAGCTGGTCCACCAAGGGACATAGTTGGCTTTTCTGGTTCGCCTCTTTAAGTTTTTATTGCTTATATCTGTTAGTTTTTCCATTAAGACTGTGAGTTGCTCATCTGTGTGGAGGTTTGAGATCGAGTTTATGTATGCAGGAGGAAAGGTCTCCCTGACATCCCTGTCAAAGTTGTTCCAGTTTGCTCCTTTTGTCTGGTATCTGGTGAAATTGTATGTTTTCCTGGATGGGTTATTGCATGGTTCAGAGTATAGTTGGAAGGTTATGACAGAGTGGTCACTAGCAGACCAGGATGGACGCACTCTCCAATCTTTAATCTTATTGCTCAGGGAGGGCCCAACTATTGTTATGTCTATATAAGATTGTCCTGTTGCTGATGAGTATGTTGGTGGATGTCCTGGGGTGTTTTTGACTATTAAGTTTTTGGAGGTGATCAATTCTTCCAATTGTTCACCCCTGTCGTCAGTGTGTGGGCTATTCCAGAAGGTGGAGTTTGCATTTGAGTCTGTCATAATTATTACATTATTGTCTTGTATTCTGTCCAGTGCAAGGTCTATGTAGTTGAGGAAGGGTTCAATGTCTTGGTCCTGTCTTGGTTTCCTCATATATAGGGAGATTAAGTAGTGTTTCCCTATTGGGCCTTCTACACAGGCTGCTGCTGCATATTCTGTGCATAGACTGTTAATTCTTGTGACTGTCAGCTTGGGGTTAGCAATGACAATGGCTGCCCAGACTCTAGTAACTGCATTTCCCCCCTCACCATCAGTTGAGGGTGTTGACTGTATAATTCTGGTGTTGTAGGGTAGTCCTTTTACCTTTCCCTTGTAGGAGTACAGTTCTTGCAATCCTAAGAGGTCTGTATTTTCTTGTTGTATAATTTTAGATATGTCCGTCATGACGGATGCTGATCGTTGGCAATTTAGTTGTAATAGTTTAAGCATCTTAGTATTGTCATTTGTACTGTTATTAGTCATAGTTGGTTCTTTGCTTGATTAATTCTTGGGCCCTTAGGAACTCTGGGCACAATGGGTCTTTATATGAGTGCTTAGAATCTTTATTCCTTGCCTTGCAATTGGGGCAACAAACCTGACTGTCTGGGGTTGGGCATGTGCTGGATTGATGGCCTGATTGGCCACAGTGTCCACATCTGTGGTCTTTTTGCCTACAGTTAGCAGAGGAGTGACCATAGGAGAGACACTTATAGTATCTTGAAGCAGCTACGAAGTCTTTGATGGTATGTGCAGTCCATCCCACGTATACTCTGCCCCCAGTGTTGAGGAGATGTTTCCTTAGTCTAGGGGACATTTCTAAGACCCAGTGCTTGTATTCCTGACTTTTGGCATTCATTTTAAACCGAACTCTTATTTCTTTTTTATATGTTTCTGGGTTGTCAGTGGTGTGTGATAGATTCTTGTTAAGAAGGTCTTCCAGGAAGTCCTTTTCCTCAACCTCTTTGTGGACACTGAATATGACCATAGTAGGGTTTAACTTCTTTGGCGTTTCTGCCATTAACTGTAATTCCTTAAGTTTGGGGCAATGTTTTATTCTGGTGAGGTCATTCATGGTGGCCGCCTCTATTGCCACCCCCTTGTCCCTGATGTTCCGGATTGCCTTTATCCTTATGTTCTTAAATTCATCCTTGAATTTTGTTGTGATTGTCTTGTTTACCTCCTCACTCGATTTTATTTCCGAGTCATTGGAGGCTTTAATGATCAGGACATACTTTTCCTGTGTGCTAAGTGGTGGTGGTTTTGCAGCATTTGTGTCATCCTTTGGTGTTGTAGCAACATTGGCATATGTTGCCACAGGGTTCGGCAGAGCCTGGATCTTGGTGTGAACTTTTGTTTTTAATATCTCGTTTTGTATGGTTGTCTCTATAACCATTGTTTCCATGTCACCCACGATCCTGCATAATTCAGTTATCATATGTGGGGTGATTTCATGGCCAGTTTGTAGTATGTCCAAAAATTTGTGTTTTAATGCTGCCATCATTTCGACATTTGCAACCCTATTTCCCTGTTCGTCCATCAGTACAGTTGGTTTTACAGTGGTGGCTCTGAGATTTCCTATTTCTTCCTCTTCTGTCTCAGCTACCACCGTTCTTTCCTCTCTTGTTTTATCATTTTCATTATCTGTTTCTTGTAGTGTATCCAGCTTTGACTCACTTCCTTTAGTGGAAGTTGTCTTTGCTTGCTTATTTTTTGTCTTAATACCTTTTCCTTTATTCCCTGAGGTTTTTGCCTGTCTGTCGGCTTGTTGTGGGGGTACCTGATGCTTTTGTCCCCTCTTTTTTTTCCTGGGGGTCTCAATTTCTATAGTCGTTGCAGAGTCACAACTGGAGTCGGTGTTTTCACCCATTTTGCCTTGATTTCGGCTATTTATGGGTCTAGTGCTCTGATTTTTACCCAGCTGCTTCTGGGGGGTCTAATATGCCCAAAACCCAATTTTCGTCTTGATCGGGCAATTCTGTGTCAAGTTGTGACTTTTTGAAATTTTCACCACCAGAGGGCGCTGAAAATCGGGGGAGGTCAATTTCCTTTCCCCCTCCTTGCGGCCTCAATTTCACCTAAGATGGACCCCTGGTTGGGAAGTTATGGCCCTCTGAAGTTATGGTCTAAAGACGGTGATGTTCTTGGACCTACGGTATGGTGTGTTAGCCAGTCGGGAGGTCAGGCTGTCCCTCACCTGTCCGAGCAGTTTCAAGTCGCTGGGAGTTATGGTAACGGCAGTATGTTATTTTACGTCCTAAGTACGGGGATGTTCCTGTCATTGGCAAATGGTGTTGACTCAGAAGACCGGAAAGATCACTGAGGCCTCCTGCCAAGATTCAGCGAGATCCGACCAGTAGTTCCCGAGATATAGATTGTTATATTTGGGGGTTCCGGTGATGTTGCTGCATAAGGCTATATGGTGAACTGTTGGCTGTTTACACGTCTCCTGGCTTCAGGTTGCCATGGCAACGCGTCACAGTCCGTAGATCTAGATATTTGGTCCCAAGTGCCCGGATGTACAGTCTTCCCGCCAATTCCTTTGTTACCTCGGTGAGGAAGAAGACAAAATGTCAGCCGTTGTTTGACCCTAATTTATTGTTGGCATGGTGGCCGAAATCATTTCTTCTGTATAGGCTGGCGATTGATGCTTTTTGTTAATCTGATATGTGCCCCAGAGTCTTTTGTACAGCCCAAATGTCGCGGATTCGAATCACGCCTCGGGCTTGGATCAGAGTAGAAATGCAAAAACTTTGGGAGGAGAGAGGCCGACGCGCCAACAACAAACAAAAAAAAAAAAAAAACTTAATTAATCGAGACACTATTTGCTTCGTAATATCTGTTGAACTCGGATAATTTCTTAACTGTCACTCTCCCTGTGTATCAATCATCATGACCGACTGTTTATGTATTCTTAATATTAATTTAGGTAATAAATTAAAAATAGATAAACTCCACCGAGTGCGAAATTTATTTATAGAATTTAATACCTTGCCTTCAGCAGCATTAAAGTATAGCTGAACTCCTTTGACCACCTTGTTGCCCTCGTGGATGGCACAGTTGGAAGGATCGTCATCGCACCCCCACAACGATTGGTAAAGACCTGAGTTCCAATCCCGTTATGGGTCTCTTTCACATCGTGGCTGAGTTAGTCGGTCTCAGACGAGGGTATTATGGTTTTTAGTACGGGAAACTCGGTTTGTCGTCCAGTGAACAGAAAATCGACCTAAGAACATGCAATTTACTCACAATGCATACGGAGCAAAATGGCCTTGGTTGCCAATGCTCTTAAAAACCCCGTAACAACAACTGATGCCCTTTGAAGTCTGTTCGAGTCATCCTCAAGGACCGCTACTTTGCGCTGATCATTAACGATACTGCTAATCTTTAAGTCATCTGTAAATTTTGACATCACGCCTTCTGTACCTTCGTCGATGACATTGATGAAAATGAGAAACAAGATTAGTCCAAGAACTGATCTTTGCGGGACCCCACTCCTGGACGTTACATCATTCTGAGGAATATCCATTAATCACAGGCATGTGCAATGTGCCCTCAAGCAACCCTTCTTAGAATCTTACCAGTAATCCCAATCTGTTCAAGGTTTTAGAGTAACCTCTCGTAAGGGATGAATTAAATGCTTTCCTAAAATCCACGAAAAACTATTTGGAAATTGTTCTCTACATCCAGCTCATGAGTAACCATGTGAAAATATCCTAGTAAGTTAGTTAAGCATGAGTTGTGCTAAACAAAGCCATGTTGTGTGTTGTTCTGAATGTCATTTCTCAAAAATGTTACTGAATTGCAGCCTTAATCACTGCCTGTAAGGTATTACCTTCAACTCAAGTCAGAGGAACCGACCTATAGTTGCCAACTTCACTCTTCGAAATGTAATACTTGTCCTTCCAAGAACTATAACTCCCACATTTACTCTAGTGCCCTAAATGGCTTTCAAACTTTCAGGAGTCCGAAGGTATCCCCTACTGCTATTTAACACCGTCCAAGAAAAAAAAAAACACAACAAACTTGAGATCCGTCTTCTTTTTTTATCTTCTCTTTCTGTTCTTACAAAAAAACCCTCATCATATGGATTTCCAGGAAGGTACACTCCACAGAAATTAAAGTCGGATGGAACAAGTATGTTCTCTCTCTCTCTCTCTCTCTCTCTCTCTCTTCTCGCCCAGTGATTCTCAAACTGCTGGAGATTCCAATAATTTTCGTATTTCACCAATTACAACTAAAAGGTACAACTGTCGAAATGAAACTAAACATTTTATTGCGCAAGAAGATATTACAGAAACAAAAATAAAAATTAAATATCAGTAAATTACAGAGAAAGGAAATTAAATACCAGAAAATTTTAAAAATCCACAGACAAGATGGAACCGACACTAAAATATCAATAAAAAATATAACGAGAAATATAATAATATAAATTTTCAAATTAAAGAATTGGAAAATTAAAGTAACGAACAATATTATTATAATTAGTTGTAATGAAAAGCATTTTGCCTCAAATAACAAATTTTTGTGATAAAAACATCATTAAGTTAGGTGCGAGAAAGACGACTCATGTGATGACAGGAAATAAATGCATTTTGGAGGGATATTTATTCTGAATGGAGTTTCTTATGCTGGAACACGCTGGACACCTGAGAGAATGCTTCTCCGCACGTTGCGCACGTAAAAGGTTTTTGTCTGGTGTGGATTCGCACGTGCACAGTGAGTCCAGACCGCAAAAATGTTTTCGGGCAAAACATACACAAAGGACTTCTCTCCCGTGTGCACTTTCGTGTGTCGCACACAATTTCCTCGACTTGAAAATGTCTTTTCACAGAAGTTGCAAGAATACGACGTTTCCTTCAAATGCACTCTCTTGTGATTTCTTAAAGATGTTGCATTACTAAATGTCTTTGTGCATTCCACACAGGATAAGGGTCTTTCTTTCCTGTGGATCCGTCTATGTCTCGTTAGATATGATGAAGTCGAGTAGGATTTCCCACAATATCCGCACGTGAAAGGCTTCTCTTTGGTGTGGCTTGTAAGATGTGATGAAAGGGTTGAATTTTGTGAGAATTTTCGTTCACAAATATCACATTGAAAAGGCTTCTCACCAGAGTGAATCCTCATATGGCGCAGAAGGTTCTGCTTTTGTGAAAATCTTTTATTACAAATGTCACAACGAAAATTCTTTTCCCCAGTGTGGATCCTTTTGTGAACAATGAGATTGGATGATTGGCTGAATGTCTTCCCACAAATTTCACAAGTGAAAGGCCTCTCACCGCTGTGAATGTCCTCATGTTTTCGAAGCAGTGATGAAGTACGAAATGCTTTGTCGCAAGTTGCACATCTGAAGATATTGTGTTGCCCACAGTGAATTTTCTTGTGTTGTCGAAGAGACGAAAGCGTTGAAAATATCTTTTCGCAATTCTCGCAGATGAGATCACTCCCTTTGTTATCAGTCATCGAAGTAATCTATGGCGTTGCTAATTATTGACCTGAAAAAGATCAAAACCTTTTTAATAAAACATGATAGAAAGTGTAAATTAATTAATAATTACAATTACTGAATATTGTTGATATTAGGTAACAAGAAATGAGCACTGGACCGTAATGCTGTTCACTCATCTGCAGGAATGGATGAGTGAACAGCAGGGAATAAATAATACAATTGACTATTCATTCACGGCCTTTTTTTTTTTTTTAATTTGAAATGGCACAGTATTGGTGGCATTTCGCACATTACACAAGTTGAGAGATGATACTTTGTCTATATTTACGCAATGCCATTTGATTTCCCACATGTTTAGTAGTTGTTCACGTGAAATAGTGTCACAAGCTTTCTTGAAATGCAAAAATACGATCTCAAATTTCATTTTATTTATTTAATTTTTTTTTTTTTTTTGCTGCATTCAGTTCCATTATGATTACCTCGTTGCCTGTATTGAGGTTGGTGAGACGAAATCTTCTCTGAACAAATTCATGCTCTTATTGACACAAAACAGCGTTCCGTCAAGATGATCCTTTATTTCTTCTTTAACCCCTCATCTCTGGAACAGAAATCAAGCTGACCCTCATTTGTCCATTCATATACGAAGGGCGTTCATGAATTTTCTATCTACCTACGAAGGAAATGAGATAGGGGAAAAAGTCAGTTTATGTGTTCTTAATGTAACTCTCCCGAACTTCAATACACTTTTAGTCCACTTTGTTGGCAATGAGGAAATTTCAGACAAATAAAATTCTTCGTCCCGTCCACCAAAAAACGAAGAAACAACAGATTTTAGTTCATTATCATCCGCAAAGCAACGACCACGAGCATTTTCCTTGAGTTGTCAAAACAGTAAACAGTTATTGGGAACCAGACACGGGGATGGGAAAATTCTGTAAAGTCAGTCTCTCAAACCAGCATATGCAGCACGTGACCTGTAGACAGGTGCATTTTCTTAAAGAAGCAGCATACCTCTGGAGAGTATTCCACGTTTTCCCTTTATCACATCCCTTAAATTGTGCAGTAGGCATGCATATGACTCACCAGTGACTGTCTGCTTGTGTTCCAAGTAGTGAATGTAAAATATTCCATCGTCATCCGAAAAAATGGTGGCCATAATTTTGCCAGCTGATGATGTTTGAAATATTTTGGGTTGAGGAGAACCTTTGTGCTTCCATTGCATCGATACTTGCTTGGTCCGAGGATCCCATTTAAGAATTCATGTTTCATCGCCCCTAACAATACTAGAGACGGAAGATTCAGATTCCCTTCCATAAAGCTTTAAATTCTCCTCACAACACCGTATTCTGAATTGTTTCTAGACAATGATTTTCGTATTTCAAGACACGATAAGCAAAATGTAGAACTATCCAAATCATAAAACCCGCATCACTAAAGAAATATTCTTATTCTGTAAGGATAAGAACCGACCGTTATGACGGAGCATCACAGTCCAAATATGTTCTTAATTGAGATTAATACATTTGAGATTATGAACATCCCACCTCTACAGGATAACTGTCGATAAATCATCGATAGGACGGAATGGGCTTTCACGACTGAGCGTCTCCTCTTTTCAGAAGTCGTCTTATCTGCCTGTATCATAACACCCAACTCTCTTTCCTCCTCCAATGCTTTCAGATGAACATATCCATCCTCTCAAAACTCATATCAAAAGAAGATAAATTCTTAGCATTGCTGAGATAGTCTTTCCCCACCAACTTCCAGGAGACAACTCGCCATAGCCAAATTACGATGCAGCCACTCAGTAACAGCATAAATTCTCTGAACTGGATGTTCTCATCCAACGCTATAGGAATGTGCTTTATCCTGGACATTAACTGTGATCGATTTTACAAATAAAGCGCATTTCAAACCGAGATCGTGCGTCGTGTGCACACCCTCCTACGCAACAACTTTCAGATGGACTTTGTGCACAAGAAAGGTTCTACTTAATTAATCACCGACAGGGCAAGACGGGTGGGTAAGGTCAGCCTGGCCGCCCAAAGGTCGCGGATTCGAATTCCGCCTTCGGCTTGGATCAGAGTAGAAATGCAAAAACTTTCGGAGGTGCATTATGGGCACAGAGACTGATGGGCCAACAACAAACAAAAAAATATACAAACAACTTAATTAATCGAGTGACTATTTGCCTGGTAATGTCTGTTGAACTCATATAATTCCTTAACTGTCACTCTCCCTGTGTATCGATCGTGACTGACTGTTTATGTATTCTTAACATTCATTTATGTGATTAATTTAAAATAGATAAACTCCACCGGGTGTGTAATTTATTTATGGGATTTAATACCTTGCTTTTAGCAGCATGAAAGCACAGCACAACTTCTTTGACAACCTTGTTGCCCTCGTGGGTGGCACAGTTGGTAGGATCGCCATCCCTGCCCCACAACGATTGGAAAAGACCCGAGTTCGAATCTCGTCGATGACGGGAGGAATTGGAATTGTAATGGGTCTTTTTCACAGCATGGCTGAGTTAGTCGGTCTCAGACGAGGGTATGGTTTTGTATACGGGAAACTCGGTTTGTCGTCCAGTGAACGGAAAATCGACCTCAGAACACGCAATTTACAGACAATGAATACGGAGTCAAGTCATCCTGAAGACCTGCTACTTCGCACTGATCTGTAAGAGGTAAAATCTTACATGTTTAATATAAAAAAAAAAAAAAAAAGTGAGATTTATGTAGAATAAAGATTAGGATATGGCAATATGGGGGAGCGAACCTTACAAGCCAAGCAATTAAATTAGACAACGTTTATGAAGGTCAGCGTTAAGCTTGACAAAGGCTAATGGCAAGGAAGGGGGTGTACTTCGGTTCCCAGCGCACAGGAGCATCCAAAACAATGGAAACTGGTTGCAACTGTTATTAGTAAAAGGTGTCAACTCTGGTAAACAATAGCGGGGTGGAACATGTGCTGTCGGGACATCTCTTTAATCGGTTACACCTGGACAGTGAAAACAGAACAAATGCTGGGAATTAGATATAAGACTGGCGGCTGGCTGTCGTGATGGCAAAGTTGTTAGATCGTGGGTAATTAGTCTGCCACAGTGTAACTATAAGCGGCTGACTTCAAAGGTACAGACAGCCTGAGAAAATTTACAAAGTTCTCAAAATAAGAAGGGATAGGGCACAAAACGGCCACCGTGAGAAAGATTAAAATTAGCTCTGAAGATACATACAGCTTGGGAAATTTTAAAGGACGAATAGGAAATAATGAAAGTTGAACAAAATGAGAACATTGGCTATTCTGAGAAAATAGGCAGACCCGACATAAGGAGGCGGTACGTAATTGAGATGGACAAAAAGTGAGTGAAGAGGGGGGAGAGAGGTGAGACCCCCCAGTTGAGCATTAGGTGGATGGTTACGAAAATGAGTTAGGGGAAGACAAAGTGAGATTCTTGTGGGTGTTTGGGGAAACGAGTTAAGAATGACAAAGTCGAGATTCTTGTCAGAGTTGTAAAAATGAGTCAGAACAGACAGTTGGGTTTTTCGTCGATATAGGTAAAAATGTGTTAGTAACATGTACAGTTGAGAGTTCTGTTGTAGTAGAAAATATGTGTCAGTTAACATTTGAGCGTTCGGTCGTGTTGGAAAAATGAGAAGGGTAACGCCCTGGGAAGTTTTCTTCTGGAAAGAGTTTTAATAGGTGGAGCGGAAAAAGCGAGGGTAGCCCCTATGAGCTTTCTCCTTGTTAAAGGTTTTAATAAGGTGGAGAAAAAAGAGCGAAAACTGCAGAATTAGTAGCTCGATGGAGGAGCGAAACTGCAGAATTAGCAGCTCGATGGAGGAGCGAAATCCGCAGAATCAGTAGCTCGTGAAGGAGCGAAAACTCGGAATTAGTAGCTCAATGAGAAGGAAGGAAGCAGTGAATGGAAGGTAGCCGAATAAAGTGGAGGAAGGACGCCAGATCCATGCAGCAAAGAGTTCCTGATAATTATCTATAGCAGTTCCAGGTGAAAATAGATGAAGGAGAACCTCAGTGAGCCTTGTGAAAGGTTTTAAATTAAGGTGGATAAACCACATAAGGGAACAAATAATAATAACTTAATAATAATTAAAATAAATATAAATATATATCATCATTCCTTCAAATTCCACCCCCCACAGATCATTAACGACACTGCTAATCTTTAAGTCGTCTGTAAATTTTGACATCACGCCTTCTGTACCTTCGTCGATGACATTTATGAAAATGAGAAACAACATTAGTCCAAAAACTGATCTTTTAGGAACCCCAATCCTGACGTAACATCAATCTGAGGCACATCCATTAATCACAAGCATGTGCAACGTGTCCTCAAGCCTCCCATCTTAGAAACTTACCAGTAATAGCAATCTGTTTAAGCTTTTAGGGTAACCTTTCATGAGGGATGAGTCAAATGCTCTGCTAAAATCCAAATAAACTATTTGGAAATTGTTCTCTATATCCAGCTCATGAGTATCCATGTCAAAATATCCTACTAAGTTAGTTAAGCATGATTTGTGCTAAACAAAGACGTGTTGTGTGTCTTTCTGAATGCTATTTCTCAAAAATGTTACTGGATTGCACTTTAATCACTGCCTGTAAGATTATTCCTACAACTCAAGTCCAAACAACCTATAGTTCCCAACTTCACTCTTAGAAAAGTTTTCGTCAATTAAAACTCCAAATCACGTAAAGTACATAATAATAATATTCAAGTAAATGAAAAGGAGAGGTTACATCTATCCCTAGCCAGGAAACAGTTGGAAGGAGGATAAACATAACAATACCAGATTGACAATATATAGATTTACATAATGGATTCAGATCAAATTGATTAGAGCAGACTAAGACAATGTTCTGGATAAATTTTCTTAATAAATTCAGCATACCTCGAAGCACGGTGAGGGAGGCCGAGCAGGTTGTAGGAGGCTGTCCAGAACAGGAGGGGAGTCCTTTTTGTCCACAGACACAGAAGCCTACGGAGGAGACTTGAAACGTAGTTATCTGCAAAGAATTTGGATCTGTTTGTCTGGTCGACGAAAATCGCCTCAAGGTTAATACTTAGGTCGTTCATGAGACCAATCGGCGCGAGACTGGTTCCGCCTGGTGGTCGAAGTCAGCTGCCGTCAATCACAGTAACATCTGGCACGTTTGCCACGCGGTGCGTGTCACACACCACGTGTTGATTGGTTGTTAACTTCGTCCTTCTGAAAGTTATGCGGTGTTGATGTAATCATTGGCCTTAATTAAATCCGTAATTAAAAAAAAATAAATAAAAATAAAGGTGTTTGAATTTGGTTGCTGTGGGGGGTCAGGAACCCTCATTGTTGAATTGACTATTGAAGATCAAAATTTCTTTTGGCAGGAGTGAAACTTGACAATGGAGTGACGTCACGGCTTCTCAGAACTGAACCGGAAAGTACCAGATGATAACCTTTAACCCCTTTTTTAATTATTTTTAATTCTATGGAATTAGGATTTCAGTCGCGCTGCGCATGCTCCGTTAGAATTGCAGGTTCAGGGTTCAGTGCAAAGTCGAAATTTCCCCGAAATACGATTCACGACAGCCAGAGCCGGATTTACATATAAGCACAACAAGGTACAGCTTAGGGCTCATGTTACAAGGGGCCCCGCTCCATCTTAAAAAATCCCTTTTAATATTGTCACAGGTGAACTGTAAGAGAAAAGGGCCTCAGACATGTTAAATCTGGGGGGCCACAACAAGTTGAAATCCGACCTTGAGGATGGTTTGCAGCTGGCGTTGAATTGCGAGCTGACCTTGATGTGCAACATTAAACTGTAGGATTACCAAAATCAGCGTCCTTCCCACATTAACAGAAAAGACTGCAATTCGAATCCCTTCGATGATGTGAGAAATTATAGTGGACGTCCTTCACATCGTGGTTGAGTTCGACGGGTCTTGGGTAGCGTTGCATTATTTTTTCTCCCAGAAATTCGGGTTTTTCATCCTGCAAACAAATAAATCGACCACTTGATACACGCACTTACAGACACAATACAGTGTCGCCTCAGTCTTGGTCCTGATCATCTCCCGTTAAATATTTAGTTTATGTTGCGCAACGAATTGTGACCCGGCCCACTCACTGCGCTCCCCCTCTTCTCCTCGCGGATAGCACAGCAACAAAAATGGCGGCCGAAATCGGGATAAATCGAATAAATTTAAAAATTCAAGTTACAAAAATACACGTTTTTCGGGATCACAAAATGTCACGTGACATTTGAATAATTCGGATGGGGACGAAAAGAAGAAAAAAAGGGGGAGGGGAAGGTAATTTAAAAGGAAATTTCGCGAAAGAAAAGGAACGCCGAATGAACAATTATTAAAAATAAAACAAACAGAAATGCACGGTTTTCTAAGCTATATTTTACGAGCATTAATAATGAGATTCGCTGAAAAGAATACAAAAAAAAAAAAAAAAAAAAGGCAAAACGATAATTTTTAAGGAAATTTCACGATAGAAGTGGATTAGGCAAATCAAAAAAAAAGAAAAAAAAAATAGAACGAACGGGAAATGGAAACTCTTTAAAAAGAAAGTAACAAAAGTGGACCGACTGATTCTTCTCTCCCGTGCATTACTAGACGGGGGATTGGGGATCCCGATCCCTTGCTTTTCTGCCCGAACATCAAAATACAAGTAATTAGCGTATCATTTGTAAGAAAAATTAACACCACGTGCAATGCCTGATGCCGACCGGGCTAGCTAGTTTGGTAAAGTGCCTGCCTGGTAACCGGATTGTCGCGGGTTCGAATCCCCTCTCGGGCTTCGATCAGAGAAGAAAATGCAAAAAACCTTGGGAGGTGCATTATGGCCACAGAAGCTGATGCGCCAACACCTAACAAAAAAAAGCAACGCCTGATGACCCGACGATGCCACGAGCAATGACACTGGAAACTGCAGATGCTCGTCAACAGAAATGCTAAAAAGACAGAAAACCACTCACTTCATCAATCGAATTATATTTTCTAAACAACCCAACATTTTCGTACAAATAATTAATTCGCAGGAAAAAATCAGCCAACACAACAGACACCCGTCTCAACCAAGGGAAACCAAAAAGTAAGTCACTAGCAATGGAATACGCAAATAGGGGGATTTCTTTTTTCGGTGGGCTCTGCCCCCATACCCCCGATATACGTATTATTAGCCTTTTCCAAAACCAAACAACTTTTCTTTTTGTTTTAATTACTCGTCCATGAAATTGAATAATCAGATATTAACACCACGTGACATTTCTAACATCGAAGTTCATAACCAGAACATACTGAACCGTGACACGCAACGCGTGACACCCGTGCCAGATGGTTTCCTATTTTCAGATCACGTGACGTTGATTTTTTTTTTTTTTTTTTTGATTTGGTAGTTGTTGGCGCATCGGCTTCTGTGGCCATATTGCACCTCCCAAGGTTTTTGCAGTACTTTGATCCAAGCCCGAGGCGCGAATCGAAGCCGCGACCTTTGGGTTGCCTGGCAGGTACTTTACCCACTCGGCTAGCCCGGTCGGCACGTGACGTTGAGCGGAGTCAACACCCGTCAATCACTGCCGTGTCGACGAGTGTACAGAGGGTGCGCCATAAACTAAACTCAGCCCCGCGTCCCTAACGCACCCTCTATGGCGTCAGTTAAGACTCACGCGAACTGTGATATTTGAGCAAACCACCCCTGAAAAAAGACACAAAATCTCACCTCAACTGCTCCTCAAGAAGAAGAAAAACACGATGGTAAAACTTGATCTATTATTATTATTATTATTATTATTATTATTATCTGTTTATTTCCATAAGGAAACCACCCCGGGACGGCAAAGTGCCAGGAGGGTGCTAAGTACATATCAGGGTACGAGATACTACGTGCAGTGGGTTACATATACTGAACACGTAGTCTCGTCCCGAAATATTATATACACATCTTATGTTTAATATATACGGTATTTACACATTAATGATTCTGTACATACATTATACAGCTCAATATATTTACAATTCACTAATAATTCCACATATAACTTACATATTAACATAACTGTTACAGAAGGTATATTTTTACAGTCAACAGATTATTATTGTTCTTAAAGCAGAAAGCTTCACTTTTATTCACAATTCTTTAGTACTTTGCGGCCGATTCATATTTCGGTAAGTCTGTACGAATCCTGGAAGATCTCTTTCCGGTATGCTGCATCCTCACACAATTTTTCGGCATCTATGTGTAGTGAGTTAAATATTCTCGCTGCATTTGATGGGAAGAATCTTTGCAGGCTACTAAGATTGTTCAGGACTGAACGCAGTGGATTATTTAGTTCTCCGCAACGTCTAGCAGTGGCACGCGGTTTAACTAGAATATTATCCAGGACTGGAGCATCCACTCTGCCTGTGAGCATTTGTGCGAGAGTGTGTATGTTCCTGTTAATTGTCCGCTGCATCCAGGGTGTGATGTTAAGGTTTGAGTATAGAATGGCCCTTGAGATAGTAAAAGGGTGGCCAGCAATTCTGTTAAGCCATCGCAAGAACCAGTACTCGATCCCAAGGACGGACTTATAATGTGAATCTGGAGCTGAAGACCAGATTTGCGAGGCATACATTGCAATTGGCAGGACACACATTAAAATGTACTTGGTCGCTAGCTGAGGATCCCTAATTCCTACCAGTTCCTGCCTAGTAGCCCATAAAGCGGCGAATATTTTTGTCTTCATATGGGCGAAGTGTTGAGCAAAGGTGAGTCTGTCATTCCACTTAAGACCCAGGTCCAGGTGAGAGTGCACTTTTTCCACACTAGACCCGTTCACAGAGATCGAGATGTCATTTTTATTCTGCTTGTAACTTATGGTCATTTGGGCAGACTTCTGTGCATTAATACGGAGCCCGATGCAATCCAGGTAGCTCTCAAATTCTCGGATTGTGCTATTTGCCATCTGGCAAATACTTTCTGCTGATTCATGGTCTTTGGAAGTGATGAAGAATTTTACATCGTCAGCATATGTTATAAAATTGTAGTACCGTGCAAGAAACGGCTCCAGGACGGCCGCGAAGAGAGTAGCCGAAAGAACTCCCCCTTGAGGCACTCCTTGCGAGATGGTAAAGCAAGATTGTAGCTTTTGGTGCTTAACAATAAGTTTCCTATGTTCTAGCAGGCTGGTTATTATAGTTAACAGATTTCCTCTTACATTAAAATAATTCTTTAAAATCGCAATGAGCGCTGGAATTGAGACGTTGTCGTAGGCTGCGGAGATATCCAAAAAAATAATATCAATTTGCTTTTTCTCATTTAGTGCTTTCTGCACGCGAAAAAGGGTTTCCAGTAAGTTTGTTATTGTTGATCTACCCGAAATAACTGAGTGCAAATGTGGTGGTCTATGGCTGAAGCAGTGTTGATTGATGGTGGGAAGAAGCGCTTTTTCGAATACCTTCTGTAGGGTGCAACTAACAGAAATTGGTCTGTAATCCTTAGCCACTTCCAACGTTCACAGATCGTAACTTATCCAAATGATCACGAGCGATGTACACGCCTGTCTACACTGAATCACGGCCACCTAGCGGATCTCCGACAGGCAGATCAGTGAGCGTCGTGCATGCTCCGTGGCAATGGCAGGGCAAGGGCAAAGAACGCTATTTAGGGCAGCGCAGAGGGTGAATCCACTTGAAACACGAATCCCAGTATTGAGCAGCGCTGTTAACTTGTAAAGGGCGAAAAACACAAAGAGAGAGAGAGGGCAGTCAGGGGATTAAAGGATTACAAGATGCCTCGGGGGGGGGGAGGCTACAGCAACTAGACCTTGAACTCGGCCTTTTGTTTGATGTTTGTTATTTGGTTTTTAGGAGCATTAGCAACTAAGGCCGTATTGCTCCGGGATATACGGTGGTCATTCCCTCACCTTTCCACATCTTCCGTAATTGGTAGTCGCGGACTCGAATCCCGGTCCAATCAAGAAGCGTATACTACACTGAAGCGTGTACACACTGCTGCTCCTTCCAACCTGGCTACTGTTCCACGTGGCAATTTATTACTTATTCGTTATACGAAAAAAAAAAAAAAAATGTATTAATCTTTACGTAATGAAAGCTTCCATGCAGGGTGGACATCTTCGTATTCAGCTCTTTGTTAGAAGTCTCGCGATACTAATTTCAATGCATTAAGGAGAAAGATACACTAACATTGAACGAAAAATTAAAATTACTCAATATTGTTGATATTAGGTAAGAAGGAATGAGCACTGGAACGTCATGGTGTTCACTCATCAGAGGGAATGGATGAGTGAACACCATGCAATAAATAATGCAATTAACTATTCATTCATTGCTTTTTTTCTTTTTTTTTTTTTATTTGAAATGGCACGGTATTGGTGGCATTTCTGCACCCATGGCACATTACACAACTTGAGAGATGATATTTTGTCTATATTTATGCAATGCATTTTGCTTTCTCACATGTTTAGTTGTTGTTCACGTGAAATAGTTTCACAAGCTTCTTGAAAGGCAAAAATAGGATCTCAACTTCTTTTCATTTTATTTATTTAACTTTTCTTTTTTTTTTTTTTGCTGCATTCAGTTCCATCATAATTACTTCGCTGTATGTATTGAGGTTGATGAGGCGAAATGTTCTATGAACAAATCCATGCTCTTATTGTCACATAACTGCGTTCCGTCAAGATGATCCTTTATCTCTTCATTAACCCCTCATCTCT
Organism: Mastigoproctus giganteus; assembly: GCF_048544385.1. NCBI lineage: Eukaryota > Metazoa > Arthropoda > Arachnida > Uropygi > Thelyphonidae > Mastigoproctus > Mastigoproctus giganteus. The sequence continues at coordinate 24,794,925 of NC_143575.1, forward strand.
GGAACAGAAATCAAGCTGACCTTCATTTGTCCTTTCGTATACGAAGGGCGTTCAATGGATTTTTTACCTACCTATGAAGGAAATGAGATAGGGGCAAAAGTCAGTTTATGTGTTCTTAATGTAACTTTCCTGAACTTCAATAATATTTTGTTCCACTTTGTTGGCAATGAGGAAATTTCAGACAAATAAAATTCTTTGTCCTGTCCACCAAAGAACGCAGAAAGATTAGATTTTATTTCATTAACATCAGCAGAGCAACGTCCACGTGCATTTTTCTTGAGTTGTCGAAACAGGAAACAATCATTGGTAACCAGAGCCAGGGATGGGTAAATTCTGTAAAGTCAGTCTCTCAAACCAGCATAAGGAAAAACGTGGAAAGTTTTCCACGTTTTTCCTTTATCACATCCCTTAAACTATAGAGGAGGCATGCATATGACTCCCCAGCGACTGTCTGGTTGTGTTCTAAGTATTGAATGTAAAAAATTCCATCGTCATCCGAAAAAACGGTGGCCACAATTTTGCAGAAATCTGGGGACTCACCTTGCACTAACGTTAGTCATCCTTTGGCTGATATTGGTATATTTCTGCAGTCGCAGACAATTAGTGACAATCCAGGAAAATCTGTGACAGACCTTCCTGGATTGTCATATACCTGAAGTGTGGTAGATAGTCAGATCAGAGTGTCATCAGAGTGGGATAGAGCAATAGTGCGTAGAACACACTTCTTGATTACACTGGGGTTCGAGCCCGTCACCACCAAATACGGAGGATGCGGAAAGGTCAGGAAATGACCGCCGCATATACCCGGAGCAATATGGCCTTAGTTGCTAATGCTCCTAAAAAAAACCCCACTTCATTTGTTTTGATTGGAATTTCATCTGGTACTCCGAAGGTGACCTATTGCTGTACAGAGCCAGCAACCTTTCCTGAATGGCCTTTGGACCATTTCCTTCTTTGGTGAGAAACTTGATGACTGAACGATGCTCCAAATTCAGCAGATTCATAAATTGTTCCAGATGTCTTCTTTCTGTTACAGCAGGAGCACAATGAGGAAACATAGTGGAATCCAGAGGCGTATTCAGGGTTGGACAGAGGGGGAGTATGCCGCTTAACCAAAAATTCGAATTAAAGAAGAAGAACGCAGGAGTCGTTCTAAAATGAAACTGAAAAACCTGTGTTTTGTACGTACATCAATGATAACGTCCCACATTGAGAGAAAAAATACTGAGAACAAATCCCATCAATGCGGCGGTGAAACTGAAAGGGCTTTCTTTATAACGTAGCTGATTAGTTGGTATCAGCTGAGTACGTTTTGCTCTTTTTTTCCTTTTCACAAGCCGGTCTTTTTGTCCAACAAACAACAATCTGACTAAAGAAAGGCAGACACAATACACTATCGCCTCATAACGCTACCTGCTCTGACACTTAACACGTGAACACCCTTCCACGAACTCTGCTCAGTAGCAGAGTTGGTAGCATCGCTTTTATTTCTCTCACAAATACGAAAGATCGCAGTTCGAATCCGTCAATCAAATGAGAAATACTTACGGTTCTTTCTCACAGGTGGCTGAGTTAGTCGCTCTCACGCGAGAGTAGCATGCATTTCATTCAGGTATATTTTGTTTTTTTTGTTCACAAAAATTAAATCGACCAGAGAACAGAAGCAATTGCATACATCATTATATGGCTCAATATGGTCTAAGTTGCTCACTCGTCTGAAACCTTTCAACAACAAGAAAAACCCTTCCATGAGGGGTCACACATCAATTTACTTTTCTTAAGTAGTATTAATAAAACAAAAATGAAATACTTTGGACAACAAACTGAATTTAATAAATAAATAAATTTTCTGTTTATACTCCGGGACGACCAAGCGGTCAGAGGAGTTCAAAGATAGATAGAATACAAGGAACAGCACCGTATTTAGTAGTTACGGGTTTGTACCCCGGTCACTCAAGGCACGTGTACTTATGCACCCGCGCGCCTGACCACTAGGCTACGAATGAGATAAGCAATCGGTTTCAATTAATTTTTTTAATTTATTTGTAAATGAATTGTATTTAATTAAAAATTATCGATTTTGTATACATTGAAATTTCTAAGCTTTAACCGTGAGAGATTTTAATACTTTGCAAATAACCTTTTTCAGGTTGAACTTGTAAAGTTCAAACTGGCACGGCTGCTACGCAGTGCGTGTCACCCGAGTCATCCAGCACGTGGTGATGGGTTGTTAACTTCTTTTTAATTTATATGCTTATAAATTGAATAAATTTATCAATTTATAAATTGATATTCTTATAAAAATGATAAATCTACCGGTTTGCAGTGTAAAACTAAATTTTTCGAGCGTGTTAATGGAAGAAAGTGAATTTATTGTGGACGAGTTCTTTCCAACCCGTTCAAAAATATGGCTACGAATAACGAGGGAAATGTGAAAAAGATCAAAGAAGGTGATGACATTGGCGAATAAAATTGAGCTATTAGACAATGGTGAAAGTGTCTTATAGCTCAATTGGCAAAACATTATGAAATCATTGAGTCAACGGTACGATCAATCAAGAAATCGGAAGAAAAAATCAGTCGTCGTGTCCGCGAAAACGCGCTAATTGCTTCAAAAATTTGCTTTGTAACTCGTGATGTTAAATTAGAAAAAATGGAAAAAGCTTTAAATCTGTAGATAGAAGACCGAACTCAAAATAAAATTCCGTTAAGTTCACTCATCATTTGTGAAAAGACAAAACTCCTTTATCAACACTTTAGCGAAACTGGTGATAGTACTGCCGGGATAAGTTTTTTAGATAGCAAAGGCGCTGGTTTGAAAGATTGGTTTGAAATTTCTAATAAATATTACATTTATTATTAAATTGTTTCTTATTTTCATTTCGATGCCATATGCTTGCATTTAACTATGTACATAGTCATATTATGAAGGTACATATAATACATAAATAGACAAAATTTTAGACTAGTTTTTCTTATATATTTCATACTTTGGAACCGAACCCCTTTATTACTATGGGAGCCATAACTCACTATTCGCGGCATTTCTCAGGAAGGTAACCACCGCCATTCGCGGGGGGGTAGGGTTTACTGTATTTTTATTTCTGTGGAATCAGGAATTCAGCGAGGACTGCGCATGCTCCGTCAGAATTACGGGTTCAATGACAAATCGAAATTTCCACCAAATACAATTCACGACGGCCAGGATTTACATATAAACGAAACAAGCTACAGTTCAGGGCCCACGTTACACGGGGCCTCGCTCCATCTTAAAAAAATTCCTTTTAATATTGTCACAAGTGAACTGTAAGAGAAAAGGACCTCATAAATGTTAAAACTGGGGCGACAACAAGTTGAAATTTGACCCTGACAACGGGTTGGAGCTGGCGTTCACTCGCGAGCTCACCCTGATGCGCGACACTAAACTGTAGAATTACCATAATCAGCGTCGTCACCACATTGGCAGAAAAGAGTGCAATTCGAATCCTTCAATGATGTGAGAAATAATAATGGACTTCCTTCCCATCGTGCCTCAGTTATTCCGGTCTTGGCAAGCGTTGCATTGTTTTTTTCATACGCAAACAGATAAATCGAGCACATCAAGTGCGCAGTTACAGACACAACAGCGTCGCCTCACAGTCTTGGCCATGGCCGTCTCCTAACGCAACCTGTATGGCGTCGGTTCAGAGTGACCCAAAGACAATGGCAATAGACTCGAACTGTGATATTTGAGCAACCCACCCCTGAAAAAAGCCACAAAATCTCACCTCAAGTGCTCCTCAAGAAGAAGAAAAACCCGATGGTAAAATTTGAACCACTTCCAACGTTCACAGATCGTAACTTTTCCAAATGATCACGAGCGACGTGCACACCTGTCTACACTGAATACCCAACGTATCCTCGACCGGCAAGTAAGTGAGCATCGCGCATGCTCCTTGCAGTAGCGGATTTAACACTTGAGAGGCCCCAGGCGCAATTCCATTTTGAGGTCCCCCTCTAAATATTTTCGGCACCACTGCAGCAGGGGTGGCCAACCTATGGTGCATGCGCCAAACGTCGCTCTTTGGAAGATTACAAGTGGCGCATTCCATCATAAAATTTCTCAAGTACCCAAAGCCCATATTGCCGATTCTTTGCACAAATGGGAAAATAAATGGAACACGTGACTTTTTCAGGGGACTGAGAATAAACAAATAGATCCTTTGTCGGAAGTCTTCCGAGTTAAAAGGAAACAATGAATTTGAGGTATTTTCATCTACGAGAAATTTCCATCAATCGCATTTCTAAATCGCATTTTCCCAACTCAAGAAATAGTAGGGGGGAGCTACCACCCCCGGTCGCGCCTGCTCATCAGTTCGTCGAATATTTTCGACAGTTTACAATTGATATTCTGTGTGATACGACGTACATGCTTGTGATCTGTTTGTTCTTTTTCAACATTTAGACTTCTGGAGTTTTGTACTTTTCTGTTTTCTTTTTTATTTCTTCTATTAACCACAGTGCAAGATAAAATGAGCAAAAGAAAAGCAGAAAGTGATATTAAACATGAATTTAATGGGAAAATCTGTTGTTATTCATAGCAAGTTCATTAGGAAAACCGTTTTGCATTGTTTCTGAAAGTACTCTTTCACATAATAAAAGACACGATCTTAATAGACACTATAAATCACAGCATCGGGCTAACATAGAAGGAAAAATGAAGCTCGTTCTTGGGTCTGAGCTACGAAAAGAATATGTGACTAAGAAAAATTAAGAAATCAGAAGAAGACAAAATATATTTGATAAAGTAAGTTGTGAAGACTCGGCGATGATAGAAGCGTCCTATGAAATTACTTTAGTATTGGCGAAAAAATAGAAAGCTTTTGCTGACGGAGAAGAAATTGTTAAGCCTTGTCTCCAAATATTTGCACGCCATCTTGGTAATAAGGGTATTGAAAGGAAAGCGGACGAAATTGCTATATCAAGGCAGACAATTACGAGACGTATCGAGAAACTCTCTCAGGATGTATCTCAGCAACTGGAAGATCTTGTCCATTCTTGTACTTTCTTTTCTCTAGCTTTGGATGAAGCAACTGACATATGTGGTGTAGCCCAGTTAAGCATTTTTATAACAGGAATTGATGATAATTTTAATGTCTTTGAAGAACTTGCCAGTCTGGAGTCATTGCGTGGTAAAACAAGAGGATCAGACATATTTGAAAAAGTAAAATCATGCCTAGAAAATCTAAAATTAGATTATAGTAGACTCATCAGTGTGTGTACTGACGGAGCGCCGTCAATGATAGGTAAAGCCAATGGCACTACAACTTTGCTCGAAAATTTTTTTAAATCGTCCTGTACTAAAATAGTAGTAGTAGTGGTAGTGGTATGTGAGGCAAAAAAGCAAGTGTATTAGCTTATGCAGGATCAGCCAAAAAAAATCACACCATTCCCTCCAAATGCCTGTCCAGTTCCTCCTTAAATTTATTCAAGTTATCAACTTCCACAATGACTGATGGAAGTTTGTTCCAGCAATTAACCACCCGCTGGCTAAAGGCAAATTTCTGCACATCTATTCTACATCTGTCTTTTCTTAATTTGAATTTATGCCCCCGTAGGTTCGTAATCTGAACAAGTGGAAGGATCCCATCAGAATTCAGCGTGCTCAACCCATTCAAGGCCTTTTACACCTCAATCAGATCACCGCGCAGGTGCCTAGTCTCCAGCCACTGCAATTTGCCGAACTTAAGCCCCTCTTGGTAAGAGGATCCCTTCATTCCCCTCACCAATCTTGTTGCCCTTCTCTGTACACGCTCAAATCTGCATCCTTCCTAAAATGAGGCCTCCAGACCTGTACGCAGTACTCAAGGCGTGGCCTGACCATTGCCTTATACAGAGGGACAATCACCTCCTTTTCCCTGCTAGCAAAATTCCTATATATCATTGACAAAACCCCATGACCCGCCCTAGCAGCCTGTCTGCACTGCTCAGAAAACTTCATATCTGACTGCACAATTACTCCCAGGTCTTTTTCATTTGCTACCACCTTAAGTGTAGAACCACACAGTTGGTACGTTTCTCTGGGGTTACTTCTACCCATATGTTGTACTTTGCATTTGTCAAGGTTAAACTTCAGTTGCCACTTCTTAGCCCATCTGCCCAAATTATCTAGATCCTGTTGCAGTAGCACACTGCCATTACTGGCATTAACAACCGTGCCAACCTTTGTATCATCTGCAAAATTCGACATTAAGCCCGATATACCTTCATCAATATCATTGATAAATATACAAAACAACAGAGAACCCAAAACCGAACCCTGTGGGACTCCACTAATAACATTAGTCCACGAAGAGCAGCACCCATTGATTACCACCCTCTGTCTTCTCCCACTCAAACAACAAGATTGCAATTATTATTGCAGTCTTGTTGTCTAGATGATCCTGCAATGCATCTTTAACCAGTGACTCCATTATTTTACCCGGAACAGAAATTAAACTAACTGGTCTCTAATTACTCGTGTTACCCATCGATCTCTCTTTGTGAAATTGCACATCTCCAGTCCGTGTGGACCTCAGCTGAGTCCGAGGATGCTCTCATAATTATAGCTAAGGGTTTGCTTACTTGCTTTGCCGCCTCCTTTAATATAACTGGACAGATCCCATACACTCCAGGTGCCTTTCTTATGTTTCACTTCAACAATTTCTCCTACACTTTGCTCTCAGTTATTACGAAATCATTAAGCACCCTGCTACAATTTGATAATTGACAATTATCGACAAAATTGTCAATTGATAATTGACAATTTTTTATACTGCCAGAAGGTTATCAAATTTGACAATTTGATAACCTTCTGGCAGTATAAAAAATTATTATATTAGGGTTACCCGTAAATAATTACACTAACCCCTATTCGTGTCTGTAAATTGCGTGTGTTCTCTGGTCGATTTGCCTGTTTTGCTGGACGAAAAAACCCCAGTTTCTGAGGGGAAAAAACCTTGCTATCTACGCCTGAGTCCGACTAACTCAGCCACGGAGTGAAAAAAGCGCACTAAAGTTCCTCGCATCATCGACGGGATTCGAACCCGGGCCTTTTTTACGCGGTGTGGGGAAGACGGTGGTGATACCACTATGCTACCCACGCAGACTCTGGCAGTATAAGAACTGTGTGTTTTTATGTACATTGCTGATAAAAAATCCCATTAGCGAATCAAAGATCCAGTCAATGAGGCGAAGCAATTTTCACGCCATGATTAGTTAGTTGGTGTGAGGCAAGGTTTCAATTATTCTTTTTTCTTTTCAGAACTCGTGTTTCTGTCCAACAAACAGCGAACCGACCAAACACTGGCAGACCCAATATACTAACGCCTCCTAGCCTTTATTTGCTGTGACGCTTAATAGATAAACACCTCTGGGAACCCTCGTCAGTTGAGCTGTTGGTAGAATCGCTGTCCTGTCCACTCCAGGAAAGATCGACTTCTGCAGAAAAGATTTGAGTTCCACTAAGACTTATAAACTATTCGTCAAACACAGTTTGCAATGTTAATTAATCAAAAAGACGGTAAAATTCTTGTTCTGTGTTTTTCATACCTTCTACTTCTGTTCTTAAGAAAAACCACATCTACTTCCTGAAAAGTAGTTTACAGAAATCCAAGTCCGAAGAAAAAATTAGACGCCCTCTTCTCGCTCATCAACGGTCAAACTGCTGGAGTGTCAAATAATTTTCGTATTTCACATAACTATGAATAAAATGTACACTGAAATGACAGAATTCATGGGATACCTAGTTTCTGGGCAACGCGACGCTCTCACCCCCTTTCACTAGTGGACTAACCCACTGCTTGGCATGTATAAAGGTATACCGCATTCACGTAGACGGTAATTCGATGTCTATGGATAAACGTCGTGAGTTAACCGAATTTGAAAGAGGGATGATAGTGGGTATAGGTATAGGTATGTTGAGGGTCTGCCGGCTCCGGGGATTTCTCCCTTCTCCGCGTATGTTCTTTGTATCGAGTGACAGTACCCTGTCTATGCCAGAGGTTTAAAAATAATGTATGGGTCATGTGGTATGTAGTTTGTCGTGCCCATTGTTCATCCGGCCTGTTGGCCGCCGGGCCCCCAGTGGGACCCGGGGTTACCATACCTAGCGACGGGGACACCGGCCGGGTCTACCAAGAGACTAATTATACTCTGGCAGGTCCTGCCACTTACTTTCCTGGGATTTCGGTGACGAGGACCTAAAATATAGGTTGGAGTTATCGCTAAGTTGGAGTTATCGGTTTAAGTAAAATTGCATTTAGAAAGCGCTGCGTGGGGTTTTACGCTGAAAGAACTATTTCTAGAGAGCCTAAAAGGTAGGGCAAAATTTGATGTGATTTAAATTTGGACATGTGGGGAAGTCGCTGTACAAGAGAAAATGTTGGGAGGGGAGGGTGAAGACTGGGGGGATGAAATAGGAAGAAGAGAGGTGCCCCCCATTTTCAGTGGGGCATACCCATGCCCCACCAGAGTGAAAATATGGGGAGGCGAGGAGAGGAGAAGAGCAAATACCCCCTCCCCTCCCCCTCCCCGAAAAAAAAAAAAACCGCACAAGGGAGTGCACTTTTGGAGTCACAGACTCTCAAACCAGCTTATGCATCATGTGACCTGTGCACAGTTGCGTTGTGGTGAAGAAGCAGCATACCTCTGGAAAGTTTTACACGTTTTTCCTTTATCACATCCCTGAAATTGTACAGTAGGCATGCATGTGACTCACCAGTGACTGTCTGCTTGTGTTCCAAGTAGTGAATGTAAAAACTTCCATCGTCATCAGAAAAAATGGTGGCCATAATTTTGCCAGCTGAAGATTGTGTCCGAAATATTTTGAGTTGCGGAGAACATTTGTGCTTCCATTGCATCGATACTTGCTTGGTCTCAGGATCCCATTGAAGAATTCATGTTTCATTGCCCCTAACAATACTAGAGACGGAAGATTCAGATTCCCTTCCATAAACCTATAAATTCTCCTCACAGCACCGTATTCTCAATTGTTTCTGCACAGGGATCAGAAATCTGGGGACCCACTTTTCACTAACCTTAGTCATCCTTTGGATGATATTGGTATATTTCTGCAGTAGTCGCTGTCACAGACCTTTCTGGATTGTCATATACGTGAAGTGTGGTAGAGAGTCAGATGTGGTAGAGAGTTTCATCAGAGTTGGGTAGAGAGTCCATCTTTGAGAGACTCTACCCCACTTCATTTGTTTTGACCAGAATTTCATCTGGTACGCTGCAGGTGCACTATTGCTGTACTCAGCCAGCAATCTTTCCTGAATGGCCTTTGGACCATTTCCTTCTTTGGTGAGAAACTTGATGACTGAAATATGCTCCAAATTCAGTAGATCCATAATTTGTTACAGATGTCATGTTTCTATTACAGCAGCACAACAAGAAAACATGGTGGAATCCAGGGGCGTATTCAGGGTTGGACAGAGGGGGAATATGCCCATTAACTAAAAATTCAAAATTAAATAAGTACGCTGGAGGCGTTCTAAAAGGAAACTCAAAAACCTGTGTTTTGTTCGTACATCAATGATAACGCCCCACATTGAGAGAGAAAATACCGATAACAAATCCCATCAATGAGGCGGTGAAATTGTAAGGGCTTTTTTTTGCAACGTAGCTGAGTTAGTTCGTCTCAGGCAAAGTTTCGCTCTTTTTTTCTTTTCACAAGCCCGTGTTCTTGTTCAACAAACAGTAATCTGTCTAAAGCAAGGCAGACACAAGACATAGCCAGTAGCGCTATGAGGCAGACGCTATCGCCTCATAGCGCTACTGGCTCTGATACTTAACATGTGAAAACCCTTCCACGAACTGTGCTCAGTAGCAGAGTTGGTAGCATCGCTGTTATGTCCCTCACAGGTACGAAAGATCGCAGTTGGAATCCGTCAATCAAATTAGAAATACTTATGGTTCTTTCTCACAGGTGGCTGAGTTAGTCGTTCTCATGCGAGAGTAGCATGCATTTCATCCGGGTATATTTTATTTATTTTTTGTCCACAAAAAACAAATCGAGCACAGAAGAGAAGCAGCAATTTCAGACATCATATATATGGCTCAATATGGTCTAAGTTGTGGACTCGTCTGGAACCTTTCAACAACAACAAAAACCCTTCCATGAAGGGTCACACAACACTTTTCTTTAGAAACACTAAAATTACTTTGGACAACAAACTGAATTTATGAATGAGATGAGGAATCGCTTTCAATTAATTTTTCTAATTTATTTGTAAATTAATCGTATTTAATTAAATAATATCGATTTTGTATACATTGAAATTTCTAAGCTTTAACCGTGATAGGCTTTAATACTTTGTAAGTAACCTTTTTCAGGGTGAACTTGTAAAGTTCAAACTGGCACGGCTGCCACCCGATTCATCCTCCACGTGGTGATGGGTTGTTAACTTCTTTCTTCTGAAAGTCACGTGGTGTTGATGTAATCATTGGCCTTTATTAAATCGGTAATTAAAAAAAAAAAAAGCATGGTGTTTGAATTTGGGGAAGGTTGAATAAAATCGGGGGTGAGGGTGCAGGAACCCCCATTATTGAATTGACTGGAAATCAAAATTTCTTTTAGGAGGAGCGAAACTTGGCGATGGAGTGACGTCACGGCTTCTCAGAACTCAACCGGAAGTACCAGGTGGTAAACTTTAACCCTTTTTTTCATTATTTTTAATTCTGTGGAATTATGAATTCAGCAAGGACTGCGCATGCTCCGTGAGAATTACGGGTTCAATGACAAGTCGGAATTTCCCTCAAATACGATTCACCACAGCCAGGATTTACATATAAACGAAACAAGCTACAGCTCAGGGCCCACCTTACACGGGGCCTCGCTCCATTTTAAATTCCCTTTTAATATTGTCACAGGTGGCGTTGACTTGCGAGCTCACCCTGATGCGCGACAGTAAACTGTAGGATTACCATAATCAGCGTCCTTCCCACATTGGTAGAAAAGACTGCAATTGGAATCCCTTCGCTGACGTGAGAAATAATAATGGACTTCCTTCACCTTGTGGCTGAGTTAGTCCGGTCTTGGCTAGCGTTGCATTATTCTTTCTCGCAGAAATTCTGGTTTTTCATCCTGCAAACAGATAAATCGAGCACATAATATACGCAATTACAGACACAATTAGTATCACCTCACAGTGTTCACCATGGCTGTCTCCCTAACGAAACGTGTATGGCGTCGGTTAAAGCGAGACCGAAAGAGATGGCGATAGACGAGATCTGTGATATTTGAGCAACCCACCCCTGAAAAAAGCCACAAAATCTCACCTGAGGTGCTCCTCAAGAAGAACAAAAACACGATGGTAAAACTTCAACCACTTGCAGATTCAGAGATCGTACTTATCGAAATGATCACGATCGACGTGCACGTGCGCGTACACTGAATCACGGCCATCTAGCGGATCTCCGAACCACAGATATAGTGAGCGACGCGCATGCTCCTTGGCAATGGCAGGTTAAGTACTTCACACTGAAAATTCGGAAAGCTGACAAAGCACGCTATTGAGGTTAGCGTAGAGGGTGAATCCACTACGAACACGAATCTCAGTATTGAATACCGCTGTTAACGTGTAAAGGGCGAAAAAGGCACAGACAGAGAGCAGTCAGGGGATTAGAGGATAAGATGCGTCAGGGGAGGAGGGTGGCTACATCAACTAGATCTTGAACTCGGGCTTTTGTTTCACGTGGCAGTTTAATATTTTACTTATTCCTTACCAGAAATATAAATTATTCCTATTTATCTGGAGAAAACTTCCCTGTGGAGTGGACATCTTCATATTCAGCTCTTTCTTAGAAGCCCTGGAATACTAATTTGCATGCACTAAGAAGAAAGATACACAAACAATGAATGAAAAATAACGAGCGTAAAAATGTGTGGCCGCACACTTGAGCAAACGACACCCTCCAGTCAGGCCAATGAAGAAAGCTATCCATAAAGTAAAAAAAAAAATAATAATAATAACCAGGTTCCAAAGGAAGGACCCAGGATCGAGCCCTGTGGGGAACCTCAGTATACTTCTCTAGTTACCCGCTGGTAGGTGGCGTTTACAGTGATGGATCTGTCCGAGAGGTAGCTTTTAATCGTGTTGTCCGGGTGAATTGGTATCTCTGCTTCTCAGAGTCTGACGAAGACGCTCGGCCAGCAAAGCGAATCGAACACCCCGGCGAAATGAAGTTCTACAAGCAAGAAGTCCGTTTGGTGGTCTCGGAGTATAAACAGAAAATTTATTTATTTATTTAAGTATTTCTTTTCAGAATTGCCAACTGCAGTTTGGAGGCTGTGGAGGGCAGCCACCATTCAGTGCCCAGGTTTAAAGCTGAATTGGTTGTGAGATTTGAGGCATCATAGAGTATTAAGGATAAGTTTAGCACACAAGACATTTCACACATTTTGAACAACGTTCATCTGAGATTAAAGTTCACTCTACAAACGGAAGATGCCAATACGAAATTGCTATATATTTTTTTAAATTAACGCTAACACCAGTTGATCAGCAATTCATTTTAAAATATACAGAAAATACACTGACAGGGGGATATTCTCACAATTTGAAAGTTATCAACCCTTTACGTAAAAAAACATGTGTGACTTTTAATGTTTCTTAATGCACACCAATATTCCACTTCTCAATTAGATTTCAACACAAATAATAGATTCTTAAACCGTGCCTATCCTTCATTTATTATAAATACAACAAGGAACGAAGCAATGGACCGTTTACGAATTAACACTTCTAACAGAAACAAAAATATTGTACAGAAATATTATTTCACTTCGGTACACAGAACAGTCGAATCGCAATCCAATTAAAGGAACTTTTTATAAACACAGAATACAGAATTGTTTTTAAACCTACTAAAAAGTTAAATGCGGGTTTTAAACAAACGGTGTGGCCATAATTCTCTACAAACACGCGATTTGGTCTATAAGATTTCGTGTAGGGTTGGCAATTCTTCATATCAGGGTTCGACACAATTAACTTTAGAACAGAGGGTGAAACAGCATTCTGCGTCGGTTCGAGCTTCGGTTTCTAGCGAAACTGAATTAGCATACCTTGCGGTTACTGAACGACACACCTTTCTGAAGCCAAAATCCTCAGTGTTCAACACACGATTATACAAAATTACAGAGAGCCGCAACCCTTGAAATGAAACTTCACGAAGGCTCGATTAATGTTCCTTTGCCGCTCCTTTTTCATTTCGGACTTCTGGTCATTTATATGCATGAACCAGGGAATTAATTAATCTCTTTTGCTATTAAGAAAAATTATCAAAGAATGGTATTAAACAAAATTGGGGTGCGCCTTGAAAGCAAGATTCAATGCGGAATCGACATCCCCCAGGCAATGTATTTATGTGTTTCAGAATGGAATGAAGGTGATGAAAAAGAGATTTCCAACGACTTCAAACAGGCTGGTTTTACCATCTTGAATGATGCAATGTGTGAAGTTTAGCAAGTTTCTTCTCATATTAATTTAATACTGTACATATTACAGATTAATTATAGAATATTGTGCACTAGTTTTCAAAATTTAAGGACCAGTCAGGTTTTTATCTGCAACTCCTCATACGATTGGCCTGCCTTTAGGAAATGCATACCAAAGGAACCTCGTGAGGTACAGGAATGATGAAGGAAACAACACTGACACAACGGAAACAAAACGGTAAAGAGGAACTTTATTCAAAAATAGCAACATAGCACTGGCTGCCATGATACAGATGCACCACTGCCAAAGATGGAAAAAAGGGAAGAGGTGGTCCTCACTAGAAGATATGGCCACCCCTAATGTCGATGCATGCTTTGCACTGAACGTCCATACTTAGAACAATGTTGTTCAGTTTTTGCAATAACATCGTCCATTCCTTTGTCAGCGCCATCTTCTGCTGGTGAATATTTTCTGGTGGGTGTGGACGTGCTGCTAGGCGTCTCGCTAGAGCGTCCCATATGTATTCTATGGGATTTAGATCGATGGAATGAGCAGGCCAATCCAAACAAACAATGTCCTCACTTTCCAAAAGCATATCAACAGCTGCAGTGTGATGTGGTGTGGCTTTATCATCGCTAAACACGTCGGGGCCAATGGTCACTCGGAACAGACGCACATCGGAAAGGATTCCCTCGGTACAGTGGCGTGCACCGGTTACAGTACCGCCTTCCAGTATCTTGAGTTTTATACGTCCATTCAAGATAACGCCTCCCCAGACGAGAACACCTCGACCGCCATATCCATCCATTTCAGCGATGTTTGCGGGGTGATAGCGTGTGCCAAACTCTCGCCAGATTAGCTGACGTCCAGAATCGCTGCAGAGACTGAATCTACTGTCATCAGTAAAGACTGCTTTAAGCATAGATTTTGTGGTTGTAACTCTTAGAAATAGTGGTGGTCCTTAAGTTTTGCACACCAGTGTATTAGTATAATACATTAAATATTCAAGCTTTTACTTGTTTTGTTGGGGATTTTATGAACGATCATTATAACGTCCTTCTGACCTAACGACCGTTTTTCTGACTCCCCTGGAAATAAAGTTTCGACTGCCTAAACCTCTCCCACAACAATTGGCACCCCCCCTAACCTGTCCCTCTTTGTCACTTAGATCATGCAGCTGGCGCATGCTTTCACATGCTTGAACACACTGCTTTGGCTGTTCTTTGTAACTCACCAATACGAACAGTGATTATTTCTACCGGTGCAGTGATGTCTTTGGATTCTTGGGATGTCCCTTCTTATCTGGCCACTCGATCTTCATGAGGATGCTTTTAATGATGCACTGTGTTAAACAGAATACGTCTCCTAACATATGTTAAGTTTTTTTTTTTTTTTTTTTGGTAGTAGTTGGCGCATCGGTTTCTGTGGCCATAATTCACCTCCCAAGGTTTTTGTAGTACTTTGATCCAAGCCCGAGGCGGGATTCGAACCCGCGACCTTTGGGTTGCCAAGCAGGCACTTTACCCACCCGGCAAGCCAGGTCGGCTATATGTTAAGTACAAAAGATCACGTTTCATTAATAGGTGTATAACAGTCTTCTCACCTTTCTTGTATATATCACAAATATTTCTCTCTCACATACAGAAAAAAACGTCCTATGACTGAGTTTTCGCTGTAAACGTCCCCTAAACATCTTCTAACTCTGTACAATATGTCCACTCATGAATTATTGTAGGCGTTCTCTTTTTCTCTCTCTGTCTGAAGCCTGTTGCTAAAATTTTAGCTAGCCTGTTGCTAGCTAAAACCAATATTTCCTACTTTTATCAGTGTTCGATTTAAGGCCTCTGACTGTTAATGGAAGTTCCAAATCCGGTTGGAAAACTCAGTAGAGTGATCCATCTCACTCCAAACACTAGTAATGGTTAAGGAACTCTGTAAAATCTGTCCTGTCCTAAATTATAATTCCCACATGATTTTTATCACTCAAACTCTCTTTCAAATGTATGACGGTCCGCAGGTGTTCCTTACTATTTAACGCAGTCCAAGAAAAAAAATTCACCTAACTTTTCTTCCGTGTTTTCGTACACCTTCCCCTTCTGTTCTTAGGGAAAGAAGTCCCGTCATGTTAATTTAGAGAAAAGTACAGAAATTCAAGTCCGATGCAACAAGTATTCTCTCTCTCCCTCTCCCTCTCTCTCTCTCTCTCTCTCTCTCTCTCTCTCTCTTTTTCAGCCACCAACCGTCAAACTGCTGGAGTTTCCAATAATCTTCCTCTTTCACATAAATGTAATTAATGCAGAACTGCCGAAATCAGAATACTCACGTTACAAAGAAACCTTTTATTACAAAATAAGGAAAATTACGGAAATTATTATTAAAGTTAAATTTTAGAGAATATCAATAAATTCTAAAGAACACAAATGAAATTTTACAAAATGAATAAAATACAAAAACAAGATCGAAACAAAAAGAGTAAAATGTCAAGAGTGTTAAAAGGGAAGGTGTTGAACTGGAAAATTGAAGTGAATGATGGCGAGCAATATTATTATTAGTTAAAATTAAAAGCATTTTGTCTCAAATGCAGAGATTTCTGTGATAAAAAAACATTTGTAAATTGAAAACAAATCCTTTTGAGGGAGATTCATTCAGAATGCAGTTTCTTATGCTTGAACAAGTACAAAGAAATCATAAAATGTCTTTGTGTATTTGTCACATAAAAGGGGCCTTTCCCCAGTGCCCTTCCTCCTGTGTCTTGTTAGACCTGATGAAGTCGAGAAGGATTTTCCACAAAATCCGCACGTGAAAGGGTTCTCTTTGGTGTTATTTCTGAGATGTGATAAAAGGGTTGAATTTCTTGAGAATGTTCGTGTACAAATATCACAAGGAAAAGGCTTCTGACCAGAGTGAATATTCATGTGGCTTACAATTTGTTGCTTTGGTGAAAATCTTTTACCGCAAATGTCACAACAAAAAGGCTTTTCCCCTGTGTGGATTCTCTTGTGCCCAATTAGATGGGATGACTGGCTGAATGTGTTCCCACAAGTTTCACAAGTGAAAGTCCTCTTATTGCTGCGAATGTCCTCATGGCGGTGAAGATCAGATAATGAAAGAAATGCTTTTCCACGTCTGAAGATCTTCTGACCAGAATGAATTTTCATGTGCTCACGCAGAGATGAAAGCTTTGAAAATGTCTTGTCGCAAAGATCACAGATGAGATGAGATCCCTTGTTATCAATCATCTCAGTAATGAAAGGCGTTGCTAATTATTCACCTAAAAAAGATCAAAACCTTTCTATAAAACAGGATAGAAAACTGTAATTCAATTGATAATTACAATTACTCATGCCAAGTAAGAAAGAAAGGACAATGGACCATCACGGTGTTCCCTAAATTAAGGGAATATTAAATAATACGATCGACTGCTCATTCACTACCTCGTTACAAATTCATTAAAAAATGTTTTTTTTTTTTTTTGGTTTATTTTTAATAACTGAAATACCAAAATTTTTGCCATCACCAAATGCCGAGCACAAATGGCACACTACACAGCTTCAAAAATGACACTCGGTCCACATTCACTTAATGCTTGTGCCATTGGATTGAGTGAGTGATGATGTCGTGTATGTTCTTTGGTGCCAATCGATATAATTCCAAATCCACCTAGTGCCACTGTCAAATTTATACAAACTACCTGAATGGCCTGAATGAGTGTTGTGTATTGTTTATGCAGTGATGACATAAAAACAAAAACAAATTATGATATTACGGTCTCCTGTAAATGATTACATATACCCATACATGTTGGATTCGGATAGGTGGCGTCGGACGGTACGGTCACGTATGTACATTGCTCTCAATAATCATGAATATTAATGTAGTTATGCCTAAGTGTATACGGTGATTTTAGTGTTGTTATGCTCGTCAAGTGACTCTGAAGAGGAAGACATCAACTTTAAGGCGACCAAGGTTCCCAGGTATTTATTATTTGCAGTTTTTTTTCCATATTGCAGAATCTCATAAGCGGACACTAACAAGCTGTATTATCGCTGCCAGCTACAGAGAAACTATATCATCTGCACAGAAAAAAAACACTATCCTAACATACCTTAGCAGAAGCACCACACCTGAAACTACCGATGAACAGGTACAAATCGCCGAGGGCGACAATCAATACCCCACAGGTGACGATACTGTCTCCACTTCTCTGTTGCACCACAGGGCAATTGAATGCCACCCTGAAGAAGTTATGCATGATGTAGCTGCCTCGGCCTCTAAATATTGCCAAACGGCAACTTCGATGCACGTGGAAAACTACCCGTGGATAAGTAATGATTATGTGATTCTCATAAACAGTCAGCTGAATACTCTCATTAATGAGCTTAAGCAAATTAAAGCACAAAACTCAAGCCTACTTCAAGAAGTACAACTACTAAAGGCAGAAGTAATTAGAAATAAGTTCACTGTTGTGAACCAGCCTTCTGTCATAGAACAAAACCATCGAAATGTCAAAGGAGCTACATCAAATGAATACATGGTACCAGCTCATCGTGATAGTCATCAAAGTATGAAGAAACCTACTAAATCTCAAACCAGCAGTACTAAAGAAAAACAATCTTTAACTAATAGGAAACACAGCGACCTGCCTACCACCATCGATATGAGTCAATTACCTGTATTAGAGCACCCTTGTGAACATAGGTGCCATATCGATTATATATCTGAAGCAACCGTTTCTCACAATGAAGCTTCTCAAAATGCTCCATGCCTACAATCAAGCATTAGTGGTGACACCAATAAAAAACCCACTTATGCACATATTGTCTCCCAGCAGTCATCCTTCAAACGATCGCGACCTAATACCCCTTCAGAAGTGTCATTAACGGTCAATGATCCAACTTCTCACCAAGATAGTTCTGTAAATAGATTGGTAGCCCAGGGGGCCGGTCCCACTCAAGAAACATCACCAGCATACCCCAACAAAGCCAAACCAGTCAACCAATCCAACGTATTGGAGAAAATATACAATATAACATCCATCCAAACAAAATCGAAAATCTTCATATCGAGACTTGGACCATCCACAACCGATGCAAATATATCTAAATTCTTTGAGGAAAAATAGAGATCAAGGTGGCTGTGAGACCCGTGAAAACAAGATATCTCTCCTATTCTTCATTCACAATTAGAGTACTTGTGACAAACAGGATGAACTAAAAGTGCTAGATACCAGCACCTGGCCGCCAGGGACTCTAGTAAAAATGTACAAAGAACGGACACACATCCTACCGCATGAGATCGACAATAACAAAGGGACAACAACCAATGTCAGCCTCATGCCACCCTGTCTCAATAACTCCCCTTAAATGCTTCTACCAAAATGTACGCAGTATCAGCAATAAACTACACCCCCCACAAACCATGTTACTAGCTGAATATCAGTTCATCTGCTTGACTGAAACCTGGTTATCTCACGGAAGACAACTGGATGTCATAGGTGGTCAGCCTCTTGATTACCTCAGCCTCCATAATTCCAGGGATAGCAGACGCGGTGGAGGTGTTGCGTTACTGTACTCATCCAGTTTTAAGCAGTTCAGATTTCCGGTGACCAAATCAGATAAATTCGAAGCCCTATGTGCCACATTAAGAAAGGATGCCATACAACTCCAAATTTGTTTTATATATCTACCTCCTGACCACACAGAAGATTCACGAAGTGAATTGATAGCATGGATAGCAGCCAACCTAGCCCCCAATATCCCCACCTTCATTATAGGCGATTTCAACATGCCTACGCCTAGACATGATGAGGCCATTGAGGATCGCATATCTGCCATTGGCACATTTGGCTTATTTCACCTAACCACACCTCCTACCAGGGGAAACCAGATGCTGGATCTATTATTCCACAATCTCCCACACCTTGGTCTGACCACTGAACACCACAGCTTCCCCTCTGATCACTCTCCCATCACGTTTGAATTCAACGTCACTGTAAACTCAAACGCTAGCGAAGCTCTCAGGAACGAGATTACCAAAACAGTATTCTCCATCAAATATTTAAACCCAGAGATCATCCTTGCACGTCTCACAGAAATAAACTGGAAGGATCTACAGCAAGAATCAATAGACATTGCTATATCTAACCTGGCTAACCAGCTACTTCAAATTGCCTTCCAAGGAGCTTCCAAACAATTAAAACTCTCTGATAGATCCAATACATGGTTCAATGCCGAAGTCCGTGTAGCATTCAAGAGGAAACAAAAAGCATTCAGAATATGGCAAAAAAGTACCATAACTCAGCTGACTACCAGATGTACAAGAAAGAGCGGGAAACCTTTCTCAAATGTAAACGAAATGCAATGCGACAGCTGGCACTCAACAGAATAAACCACTCGAAACGTATTACATCCAAATGCAACAAAGATTTCCATATCGATGAGAAGGTATTTCAGGAATGGGTATCTTTGACTTTCAACGAGTTGCCATTAGACCCAAAAACCCCAAACCTAAGTGATTTCATCATGCACTCCAGACAGCCCCTTTCAACTATAACGCTAACAAAACAACACCTTATAAATACCATCAGTAGACTTCCTAATAAATCTACAATTGGTCCTGACGGCTTCCCCCTATTCATGTTTGTAGTGCCTTAAAGTTTGTAGTGCCTTCATTGTGGAGCCCCTTCTTGTAATCTTTAATCGCATATTGAAGTCCGGATCAATCCCGACAATGTGGAATCACTACAGGGTACAGCCCATACCCAAAAGAAGAAACCCAAAGGAACCTAAGGATTTGAGACCGATCTCAGTGGGCTACTCTCTATTAAGTGTTTGAGAAAGCTATCTCATCAGCACTGATCGACCAATGCTTCTCTCATAGACCCAAACATCTGCATACTGTGATCCCCAAAAGATCTACATATACAAACCTACTGGATACCCTATATAAAATTCAAACTGCTCTCAACAGTAAATCTCAGCTGGACGTAATCTTCCTTGATATTCCATCTGCTTAAGATAAGCTCTCAATTCCCGCTCTCATCTACATTCTAGAAAAGTACTTTGGCATTACTGGAATCCTGTTCAAAACCATCAACCTTATCCTTACACCAAGAAAACTCATCATCAGCTATAAATCCTTCCAACAGGAGTGTAGTATAACGAGAGGAGTAGCACAGGGAGGTGTCCTATACTGTGTACTGTTCGCCGCTGCTCTTGAACCCTTCCTCGCAAGGTACACTGATTTCTCATCATATGCAAATGACCTCAAATTATATATAAAATCAAAAGACCCTGAACAAACTCATCTGATAAATCAGCGAGTCGCCGTTCTGATCAACAGCCTTGTAACCTATCTACTGCAGATAGGTCTGCAGCTAAACATATCTAAATCAGCTCAACTTACCTTTACAAAAAAGAGAATAAAAAATGACATCACAGCCTATCACAATGGAGTGCAGATAAGGAAAGTGAAGTCTCTCACCGACCTCGGCTTTACTTGGGACGAGGGCCTCACCTTTCAGAACCATTTCTCGACCATGAAAACTAAGACTTTCTCGGCGATGTGGGCAATTCGACAAGAGCTGACCGGGTTACTCCACGTCGATGTAGTCGGAGGATACGTCCAGCGGTGCCTACAACCTATCGCAGTATATGCATCACCAATCTGGTCTTCTGCCCTGACCTCGTACATAAACAGATTCTTGGCAGTCGAGTATTGGGTAATGCGATGGATGAACAAAGTCACAGGCAACGCATTCACCATCTCCAGGGCTATTTTATATACCAACTTAAATATCACTCCCTGGAGAGTTCACATTGCATCCAGGAATATTCTTCTTCTCTCTCAGATGCTAACTGGTGTGATTGACGCCTTCAGTCTTCACGGAGTTATCGCTACTCCACGTGCTGGACGCAGTAATGACAGCCCCTACCTACCGTTGCATTCTGTACTGTGCAACCTGTGCTGTCTGAAGAATTTCTTCCCAAACAACGCAGTGACCCTTTTCAATTCATTGGCAATAGACCACCTGTGAAATACTCTGAAAGCCAGCAGTACAGAGCGAAGAGCCTCTCAGAAGCGCACAGCTTACCTCAACTATACTCTTGTCAATGAGTGAATTTTGTAAACAATATTGTAAATATACGCACTTGTGTAAATATCGTAAATAATTGTAATCGTGCATTTTTGTACACTCTTCTTATATTGTAAATACTGTAAATAATTTCAATTCTTGCATTTTGTACACCCTTCTAGCCGGTCGGCAGTGTATAAGGGGTGAAAGCAAACACTTCCTATTTTTAATAAACGGATTTAATATAATAATAATAATGATACATGTGTACAAACTTGTCCTTGTTTTTCACGTGATCTTCAGTTGGCACTGCTGCCCGTACTCTCTGAAGCCAACAATCATCCTCCAGTTCGAGTATCTGAGTGCTGGTGGAAGGGTACATACAGGTTTAACAGTCATAACTTATGGTATTTCCTTAATACAAATGGATCTTGCTAATCTTAAACTCTAATTTCTAAGTGTTGTAAGATAGACGCTACCTGAGTGAGTGTTCCTATGAGGAGGGATGTTTCTTAGTAGACTCTATTAAATAAAGAGGCAGGTATTAACGTCCGACACTTTCATTTTATTAACTATGGTGTTGTAAATATAGGGTGAAACTTATCAGAATAAACTTTGCAATATTCAGTAATAGACGTCTAGGAACAGCAAAAGATTCTCAAGACGTTTTTACGAGATAGCCTCAAGAAAAAGAAGTGCTTCGCTCGGGACAACACTCTCTTTGTCTCCTTCTGGGATTCTCCGTGTCTCTCTGTGTATCTTCCTCCGTTCTCTCTCTCTGTCCTGTGTGTGTGTGTCTCCTTTTTTGTCTCCGATCTTCATATATTTCCGCCCTTTTAGAGTTTCCAATGCTTCTTTTGGTACTTTCCGCTAGCCGAATGCTCAAAATCCGCTATTTTTAACACTTAATTCGCCAACTTTTTAAATTTTCATTTGGGTTAAATCCCGTTAATGGGTGCCATAAAAAAATTTAAGACCCGTACATTATGTCCAAACCAAAACTTCAAATTGCATATCAAATGCAGTTTATTCTGAGGAAGAAGTGAAAAATAACAACCGTTTAATGGAGTTGATGAATTTATGCAGTGGCAATATCGATGATCACCTGATTTCTTGGTTTCCAAAAAATCATATTTTCAAAGTACAGCTTTTAGTGAATTTTTTACAACACTTTTGAGCCCGTATCGTATCCACATTATTCGATTTGACTGAACAATTTCAAGCTATGACCCAACGGTCATGTCGTTTGTTCGCGAATGGAACTACTTATTGAAATTGTTGGATTCCCCTCAGAGGAATCACTGAACGGTCATGTCGCTTTATATGTATATCATTAAAGCATTTCAATTATGAAATATTTATTCTGTTAAATAAACATTTCTTAATTTAAATGTTACATTGCCAAAATATATGAAATGCTAAACATATTTTAAATTTTCGCATTGTTACTCTTTCTGCTAAAAAATCCGCTTTTACATATTTTAATCCGCCAAACCTGAACCAATTCCGCTAAAACTAGGGAGAAAACCGCTCAATTGGCAACACTGCACCTGAGCAAAGGCACCCTCCAGTCAAGTCAATGTCAAGAAAGCTATCCATAAAGTAAAAAAAAAAATAAAATAACAAGGTTCCAAAGGAAGGGCCCAGGACCGAGCCCTCTGGGGAGCCTCCGTATATTTGTCTACTTACCCGCTGGTAGGTGGCGTTTTTGTTCAATGGACTTGTTGGACAGATAGCTTTTAATCGTGTTGTACAGGTTAACTGGTATCTCTGCTTCTCGCAGTCTGTTGAGGAATGTCGGCCACCAAAGGGCGTCGAACACCCCGGCAAAATCAACTGCTGTAACCAAGAAGTATTTCTTTTCAGATCTGTCAATTGCAGTTTGTATGCTCTGGAGTGCATCCACCGTTGAGTGCCTTGGTTTAAAGCCAAATTGGTTGTGAGATTTGAGGCATCATAGTGTATTACGGATAATTTTAGCACAAAAGAGATTTTACACATTTCGAACAACATTCATCTCAGATTAAAGATCACTCTAGAAACGGAAGACACTCTAGATGTGGAATAAATAGACAAATATACAGAAAACACACCGACAGGGGGATGTTCTCACAATATGAAATTTATCATCCCTTTACATAAATAACATCTGTGATTTTTAATCAGTTTCTTAATGCACACCAATATTCTACTTCTTAATTAGATTTCAACACAAATAATAGATTCTTAAACCGTGCCTATCCTTCATTTATTATAAATAAAATAAGCAACCAAGCAATAAACCGTTTACGAATCAACCCTTCTAACAGAAATAAAAATATTGCAAAGAAATATTACTTCACTTCGGTATACAGAACACAGTGGAATCGCAATCCAATTAAAGGAACTTCTTATAAACACAAAATACAGAAATGTTTTAAACCTGCGAAAAACTGAAATGCGGGGTTTTAAACAAACGCTGTGGCCATAATTCTCTACAAACACGCGATTTGGTCTATAAGATTTCGTGTAGGGATTGCGATTCTTCGTATCAGGGCTGGACAAGGTTTACGTTAGAACAGAGGGTGAAACAGCATTCTGCGTCTGATCGAGCTTCGCTTTCTAGAGCGCCTGAATTAACATATCATGCGGTTGCTGAACGAAACACCTTTCTGAAGCCAAAATCCTCATTGTTCAACACACAATTATACAAAATTACAGATCCGCAATCCTCGAAATGAAACTTCACGAAGACTCGATACCCATTTATACGCGTGCGCCAGGGACCCAATTAATGTTCCTTCGTAGCTCCTTTCTGATTTCAGACTTACCCATTTAATCACGTGCGCCACGGAACCAATTAAATCCCTTTTCCTTTTTAAAAATGTAGTGAAGATGGTATTAAACAAAATTTTGCTAAGCCTTCCAGGCAAGATTCAATGCAGAATTAACTTCTTGTAGTCTTTGTGTCCAAACATAAAATGAAGCTGATGAAAAAGAGAAGCCAACTGCTTCAAACACTGGATTTACCGCCTTGAATGATGCAATGTGTGAAGTTTAGCGAGTTTCCTCCTATACTAATTTAATACTTTGTTACATATCACAAATAAGATTATACTACATTGTATTAGCAGAATACATTAAATATTTGTTTTGTTGGAGATTTTATGAACGAATGATTTAACATCATTCCGATGTAACGACCGTTTTTCTCCCTCCCCTGGAGGGTCGTTACATAAAGTTTTGACTGCATATCGGGCTGCCTTATGACTGTCTAAACCACTTCAACAACAACCGGCACCACTAACCTGTCCCTCACTGTCATTGAGATCATGGAGGAGGCGCATGCTTTTAGATGCCTCAACACACTAGTTTGGTTGTTCTTTGTAACTCCCCAATACGAACACGTGACTGTTTCTACCGGTGCAGTAAGCTCTTTGGATTCTTGAGATGTCCCTTCTCATCTCGCCACTGAATCTACATGGGGATGCTTAATGATGCACTGTGTTAGATAGAATACCTCTCCTAACATATGTTAATTAAAAAAGATCACGTATCTTTAATTGGCATAAGTCTTCTCGCCTTTGGTGCATATCAAAAATTTTTCTCTCTCACACATAGAAAAAAAAATGTCTTTTATGACTGAGTTTTCGCTATAAAGTTCCCCTAAACATCTACCAACTCTGTAAAACCTGTCCTGTCATGAATTATAATTCCCACATGGGTTGTACTACCCGAAATCTCTTTCAAATGTACGAATGACCGGAGATGTTCCTTACTACTTAACGGAGTCCAACAAAATACTGAGATAACCACCTTTTCTTCCGTGTTTTTATACACCTTCCCCTTCTGTTCTTTTTTCTAAATTAATATGAAGTCCCGTCATATTAATTTAGAGAAAAGTACAGAAATTCAAGTCCGATGCAACAAGTATGCTCTCTCTCTCTCTCTCTTTCACCCACCAACTCTCAAACTGCTCGAGTTTCCAATAATCTTCCTCTTTCACGTAAATGTAATTAATGCAGAACTGCCGAAATTAGAATACTCACTTTATAAAGAAACCTTTTATTGCACAATAAGACAAATTACAGAAACTGTTATAAAAGTAAATTATAAAGAAAATAAACGAATTATTACAAAATGAATAAAATACAAAGAGAAGATAGAAACTAAAACTAAAATGTCAATAAAAATCGAGATATAGAGTATAAAAAAAGGGAAGGGGAGTTGAATTGGAAAATTGAAGTGAATAATTGCGAGCAGTAATATTATGATTATTATTATTAGTTATAATGAAAAGCATTTTGCTTTAAATGCAGAGATTTGTGTGATAACAAAGCATTTGTATTACTGAACACAAATCCTTTTGGAGGGACATTTATTCCGAATGGAGTTGTCTGTGCCGGGACAAGCTGCCTTTATGAGAGAATGTTTTGCCACACGTTGCACATGAAAACGGTTTTTCACTCGTGTGGATTCTTGTGTGCACAGCGAGATGTAAACGCTGTGAAAATGTTTTGCCACACGTTGCACACGTAAAGGGTTTCTCTCCGGTGTGGACTCTAATGTGCACAGTGAGATGTGAACGATGTGAAAATGTTTTCTGACAAAACTGACACGAGAAGGGCTACTCACCCGTGTGGATCCTTGTGTGGCTCACACAACTGTCTCGTCCTGAAAATGCCTTCTCACAGAATTCACACGAATACGGCTATTCTTTCAAATGCACTTTCTTGTGTTTGATTAAATTTGATGCATAATAAAATGTCTTTGTGCATTTGTCACAGGAAAAGGACCTTTCCCCAGTGTGGATCCGTCTATGTATCGTTAGATATGATGAAGTCGACAAAGATTTTCCACAATATCCGCACGTGAAAGGCTTCTCTTTGGTGTGAGTTCTGATATGTGATAAAAGGTGTGAATTTCGTGAGAAATTTCGATTACAAATATCACATTGAAAAGGCTTCTCTACAGAGTGAATCCTCATGTGGCGGACAATGCTTTGTTTTAGTGAAAATCTTTTATCACAGATGCCAGAACAAAATGGCTTTTCTTCAGTGTGAGTTGTGAGATGAGATAAAAGGGATGAATTTTGTGAGAATTTTCGCTCACAAATATCACATTGAAAAGGCTTCTCACCAAAGTGAATCCTCATGTGCAATACAAGGTGATGCTTTAGAGAACATCTTTTACCACAAATGTCACAAGAAAAAGGCTTTTCCCCTGTGTGGATTCTCTTGTGCACATTCAGATGGGATGACTGTCTGAATGTCTTCCCACAAGTTTCACAAGTGAAAGGCCTCTTCTTATTGCTGTGAATGTCCTCATGGCGGTGAAGATGTGATGAAGTACGAAATGCTTTGTTACAAGTTGCACATCTGAAGATATTGTGGCCAGAATGCATTTTCGTGTGCTGACGCAGAGATGAAAGCTTTGAAAATGTCTTGTCGTCCTGTTCACAGATGAGATGAGTCCCTTTGTTATCAGTCATCTTAGTAATCAAAGGCGTTCCTATTTGTTCACCTGAAAAAAGATAAAACCTTTCTATAAAACAGGATAAAAACTGTAAATTCAATTTATAATTACAATCACTCATGCCAAGTAAGAAGGAAAGGACAATGGACTATCACGGTGTTCACTCAATTAAGGGAATATTAAATAATACGATCGACTGCTCATTCACTACTTCGTTACATATTTATACAATTTTTTTTTTTTTCGTTTTATTTTTAATAAGAGAAATACCAAAACTTTGCTGTCGCCGAATGCCAAGCACAAATGGCACACTACACATGTGCAAAAATGACACTCGGTCCACATTTACGTAATGCTTGTGCCATGGGATTGAGTGAGTGATGATATCATGTATTTTATGTCCTTCAGTGGCCCATATATATATAATCCCAAATCCTCCAAATGCCACTGTCAAATTTATGCAAAGTACATCAATGGGCCTCAAGGAATGGTGTGGGGTTTTGGTAATAATGACATAAAAAAAAAAAAAATTATGATAGTAGGGTCCCTTTCCAAATGATCCCATCTACCGATATATTTATTTTGTCTGTGAATTTCGTGTATTCTCTGGTCGGTATGCCTGTTTGCTGGACGAAAAAAAAAACAATCTTCTGGGGGGAAGTGGGGAGGAAAATTGTTATCGACGCCTGAGACCGACTAACTCGGCCACGGAGTGACACAAGCCAATTAAAGTTCCTCGCGTAACCGACGGGATTTGAACCGGGCCTTTTTCACCCGACTGTGGGGAGAATGATGACGATACCCCTATGCTAAACACACAGACAGAACAATACACAAAGCAAAGTAGTAAACTCAAAGGACAGAATTCATGCGATACCTTGTTCCTGGGCAACGCGATGCTGTCATCCCTCTACGCGGTAGACAAACCCACCGTCTGGAAGGTATATAGGTACACTGCATTCACGTAGACGGTAAATCGATGTCAGTATGGATAAACGTCGTGAGTTTATCCATAATGTTTATAATTTATGTTTATGAGTTTATGAATATATTCTATAGTCAGTGGCGATTGGATCTGTAAAAATTAGTTAGTACAGGGAGGGAAGTCGAGATTGTAGCTGACAGAAGTTCGATTTCGGAAGATACGGGAAGAGAGATGAGAAGAAAGAAAAGAAAAGAAAGAAAAAAGAGCGAAGTGAATGAGTAAAGTAAAGCTGAAGAATAAAGGGTTCTGTGTAGCAAGGAAGACATCATTAAGAAATATCGAAAGGTGCATATTCCGTGTAATAAAGGAAAGATTGGCCGAAGATACCCCTGTCCCTCGAAGGAAACCCGCCCCAGAGAACCATTCCCAAGCATGATCAGCAAGGAAGCTGGTCCATATGAAAAAATAACCATCTTATGGTTTTCCAACTGTTTTTTTGTAATTGGTCATCCAGCTTTGTCTCTGATTTCTCACTGCTGGTGTCCCAAGGTTCAGTTCTTTCTCTCCTCTTTTCTTTTTGAATATTAAAGACCTTCTGCGTGGCTCAATTGGGAAGCGATATGTGAGAAGACGAAAATCGGAGGCATGCCATCCTGACTGCATAACATCGACTGTAAAGTTTCCCATCGCATCCTCATGTGGTCTGGGCTAAGACATCTGAGGATGGCTTAACAAGCAAAGTGGTGGGACGAATTAAGTTTATTTAACGGAACGATGAATGCAGAAAATATGCACTGCTCTGCATTTCGTGTCTTTGCCCATAAGATCCTTACAGATTTCATAAATAATATAAATAATAGTTTATGGGGAAAAATCCCTCAGCTCTTGGGAAACCGATAATTTTATTCAGTTAATCTTTAAAAGCTGGTACATCCGGGTTAGTCGAGGGAGGAGGCGTACGTAACTGCAGGGATCGGCAATTTTCACTTCTCCCACTGCTTACGTTCACTTTCTGTTATGTGACCAACTGCTCCCTCCCCCATAACCACGGCCCCGAGTGCCAAGCGATATTAGTGACCACAGCGCCTTTTCATAGTGATTATCTGATACGCTTTACTGTATATACTGAAGTACTGAAGTACTGAAGCCTATAACAGCTACAAGGTGATGTGTAATAGAGCCACAGAAAAGGTTCGACAGGCAAAGGCAGTTTATGAGAAATCACTAGCAAACAGAGCAAAGAGGGGGAATAAAGAATACTTCACATATATAAATGCCAAGAAGAGCAGGACAAACCAGATCGGACCTTTACGTAAGGGAAAGGGGATAGTATTAAATACACCAGCTGCCGTTGCAGATGAACTCAACAGTTATTTTGCATCGATATTTACAAATGAAAAGCCTTTTGTGGCAATGGGAAATTGTGGGAGCGAAGTTAAAAAATATGTAATTAATGATATTGAAATTTCGCAAGATTATTTAATGAAAAAACTTTCAAGCCTACAGACTAGTAAGGCTCCTGGAGTTGATGGAATATACCCTATAATCTTGAGAGAGGCGGCAAGCGAGTGCATTGAACCACTGAGGCTGGTTATGCGAGCATCACTAGACTCTGGGGAGATTCCCTTGGATTGGAAAAGTGCAAATGTATCTCCCATACATAAGGGTGGCTCTAAAAGTGAAGTGGGAAGTTATCGACCTGTCAGTCTGACTTCAGTAGTAGGGAAAATCATAGAGGCAATGATCAAGGGTGGAATTCAGGATCATTTGGATAGAATTGAAATTCTCAAGGATACTCAGCATGGTTTTGTAAAGGGAAAATCATGTTTAACAAATCTGGTTCGCTATTTCGAAAGGGTCACTCACGAGCTGGATTCAGGGAATAATTTCGACATTGTTTATTTAGATTTCAGCAAAGCTTTTGACTCAGTCCCACATGAGCGGTTGCTTTATAAGCTGGAACAGGTTGGAATCACTGGGAAAATCCTTAGATGGATAGAAGGATGGCTTCAGGGCAGGAGGCAGAGGGTTGTGATAAATGGCTATTCCTCAGATTGGGTTGATGTAAGAAGTGGGGTTCCCCAAGGATCAGTATTAGGACCACTGTTGTTTTTAATTTTCATAAACGACATTGATGAAGGGATAGAGGGCGTGATGTCTAAATTTGCAGATGATGTTAAAATTGGTAGAGTAGTTAATGATCACTGTCAAGCTGAGCTTCTTCAGAGAGACCTAGATAGACTTCAAGAATGGTCAGAAAAATGGCAGCTGTGCTTTAATCCAACAAAGTGTAAGGTATTACACCTGGGAAACAGTAATCCCAAAATAACTTATTCACTTGGTGGAGTTCAACTAAACCCAGTACTGGAGGAAAGGGACTTGGGTGTTACGATACGGTCAGACATGAAATTCTCTGAGCATTGTAAACAGGTTGCAAGGAAGGCCCATGGTGTCCTATCGATGATCTATCGAACTTTTGCAAGTAGAGATAGGGACGTGATAATCCCATTATATAAGGCCTATGTTAGACCACACTTGGAATACTGTGTTCAAGTATGGAGACCGCACCTAAAGAAAGACATCGAGCTTCTTGAAAGGGTGCAAAGAAGGGTAACTCGCCTGGTGAGATCGGCAAAAGGGCGTCCTTATGAAGAAAGACTTCGAATATGTGGGTTGCAGAGTTTGGAAACTAGACACCTTAGAGGAGATTTGATTGAGGTGTTTAAGGCTCTGAGAGGCATCAGTAAAATGAATGAGGACGAAATTTTCAAGATTATAAATGATGCTAGAACTAGGGGACATAAATTCAAGTTACGCGGGGAAATGTTTAGATTGGACTGCAGGAAGTTTTATTTTAGCCAGCGAGTTATAAATTATTGGAATAAGTTGCCTTCATGGGTGGTAGAGGCCCACAGTTTGGGGAAATTCAAAGGTCATCTGGATAGTACTTTCGGGTAAGGGAAGCGCATAGGATGATAGGATTAATTTCCTTTTTATTTAATTTTTAATTTCATTTTATTATTTTTATTTATTTATTAATTATTATTATTTATTTATTTAATTTTTGTTTTTATCATTGTTTTGTTCGGATTTTTTTTTTTTTTTTTTTTGGCTGGTGCAGCATAAGCCATAGGCTTTCTTGCACCATACGGCCGTTACTAATAAAATAAAAAAAAATAAATAAAATATACGTTTCTCCTGAGTTTCGCAAGTCCGTTAACTCTTGAGCATTATAATTGAATAGATCTCTCATATTATATAACCCAGAAAGGAAAGTACCTTTCTTTAACCCCCTTTTTTATTTTTCGTTAATACTAACCTTCACTTCGCTTGGGTCACTAGGCGGCACCGCTCTTGCCTCCACGTGGCGGGGCTGGTAACCTGGGAGAAAAAGGTAATCTCCCGGGGCCAAAAAGAGCACGTCATGAGTAAATCAAACTCTGACTTATCTGGGCTGCCAGATGCACCCCAGTCAACAAAAAAGAAAGACAGTTCTATTGCAGGAACTTCAAAACGGCAGAAAACTGACTCTGACATCTATCCTATCCCAGCTTTCCTGATCATGCACTCAACTGGTGAAAATGCAATTGGCAAAATCTCGCCATTTAGGGTGCAGAAGGAATTAGAAAGCAGAGCTGGAACTCCTAAGTCTGTAAAAAGACTTAGGTCAGGAGATATTCTGATCGAGACCTCTAATAGTAAACACTCAGAGCGGCTCTTGAATATTAATCTCTTTGCTGGAATACCAGTTACTGTGACACCCCACAGATCACTGAACACCTCTAAAGGAGTGATTTCTGATTGGGATTTAATAGATGTATCCGAAGAGGAGATGCTTGAAGAACTTAAAGAAGAAGGCGTTATACAGGTCAAGAGAATTTCCACCAGAAAAGAAGGAGTTCTGACTCCTACACGTAATCTCATTTTGACCTTTAATACACCACATCGCCCAGCATCCATTAAGGCTGGATATTTCGTCTGTAATGTCAGACCTTATATTCCAAATCCCCTACGGTGTTTCCGATGCCAGAAGTACGGACATTCCCAGACAGCTTGCCGGGGAACTCCTGCTTGTGCAAAGTGCGGGTCAGTTGAACACAACTGCGAAGCCTGTACTGCACCCCAACTGATATGCCCAAACTGCAAAAAAGATCATCCCGCTTACGCTAGAACATGTGAACGCTGGAAAACTGAGAAACTTATTCAGATTTATAAAACCAATCATAACGTGTCCTATCAAGAAGCTAAGCGAAATATCTCACCACCAAACCTTGCAAATAGATCTACGTATGCTCATATCACCAAAAAATTCCAATCAACCGCATCGCAAACTGATCTAACAGTACCCCCAAAAGAGTCTTTCTCGAACTATGTAAAAACACTGTTCAATACAACTGAAACTCAGGCAGTCAATACGCCTATTTCTGTACCAATCGAAAATCACCACTCCCCGGATGAAGGGCACAAAGAAAAACAAATCGTAACTACTCACCAACAGGAAATGGATACTAAGGAAATACCCCCAGATGACCCGGTCCTACACATTTTTGTAGAAGAAGACATGGAAACAGAAAGGCCCTACTTTCGAAAGAAAGACAAAAACAAGAGTGAAAAACAGAGAACCTCAGCACCAAGAAAACGCTCGGAAAGTCTAACTAGAGATAAACAATGAACACAATAATTCAATGGAATTGTCGTGGTTTCCATGCCAATATTAATGACCTATACGACCTTATCTCTAAATACACACCAATATGTCTCTGCCTCCAAGAGACATATTTCAAACCTCAAGACACACCAAAACTGTCTTATTACAATATCTTTAGAAAAGATAGAACTGATCAAAATACTGCACATGGTGGAGTAGCTGTTATAACAAACCCATTTGTTCCTGTCAAACAGGTCTTACTAAACTCTCCTCTCGAGGCAATAGCGGTCCGTGTAGCTGCTGACATCCATATTACAATCTGCTCCTTATATATTCCACCAAGCTATCCCATCCAACAAAATGATCTAAACAACCTCATAGCTCAACTCCCCACACCTTTCCTCATTCTGGGAGACTTAAATGGTCATCACACACTATGGGGTAACAACAATATTGACCAAAGAGGAAAACTAATTGAAAAATGTTTAGATGATAACAACCTTCTCCTTCTAAATGACGGCTCACCTACTTACGTTCACCTTCCTTCTGGAACATATACTGCAATAGACCTGTCTATCTGTTCTGCAAGTTTGTATCCTACTCTAAAGTGGACGGCAAACAATGATCCACTGCATAGTGATCACTTTCCCATTACAATTGAATTAGTAAATAAACCCTCTTATCAACTTACTAGAATTCCTCGGTGGCTAATTGATAAAGCAGACTGGGAGATGTATAAAAAATTAGCTAAAGTGGACCCTGAAATTATACAAAAATCCCCAACCAAGGAAGCGGTTGAGTATGTCACAAAAACTATACTACACGCAGCAGGACAAGCTATACCAAAATCCTCCTCAAAATTACCTGTACACCCAAAAATATGGTGGAATGACGAATGCCGTGCAGCAAAAAGAGATCAAAATAAAGCTTGGAATACTTTTAGGCGCTATCCAACCACAGCTAATCTCATTCAGTTTAAACGCGTTAGAGCAAGAGCCAGGTATGTTAGACGCAGTAATAAAAAGGCCGCTTGGATTCGCTTCACTTCAACCATCAATCAAGCAACTCCCACACATAAAATTTGGAAAACAATCAGGAAAATGAGTGGTAAATATCAAACGACACCTCAGCCTATCATGGAATGGAGAGGGCAGAACATTTCTGACCCCGCCCAAATTGCCAATATACTAGGAGAAACTTTTGCCAAAACATCAGCAACAGAAAGTTACATACCAGCCTTCAGAAGATTCAAAGCAAATTCAGAAAAACAAAAGTTAAACTTTTCTTCAAAAGCAGAAGAACAATATAACTTACCATTCACTATCCACGAACTACATAGAGCCTTGTCAACATCTAGGCGTAGCGCTGTAGGACCAGATAATATCCATTATTCAATGATACAGGAACTAAGTGCTGAATCACTGCAGTCACTTCTTGATCTGTTCAATAGGCTCTACCGGGAAGACACATTCCCTGAGCAATGGCACCACGCTACAGTCCTTGCATTCTTTAAACCTGGAAAAGACCCGACAAACCCTACTAGCTATAGACCCATTGCTTTGACCAGTTGCCTTTGCAAAATTCTGGAAAAGATGGTGAACCGTCGACTGATATGGTACCTGGAAAATTTCAATCTCTTAAATTCTGCACAATTCGGCATTCGACAGAACAGATCAACACTAGATATACTAGTAAAACTAGAGAATTCCATTCGGAATGCATTCCTTAGATCGGAACACCATGTAATGGTTTGCTTTGACATCAGCAAGGCCTATGATTCCACGTGGAAGTATGGAATACTCCGTGAGCTACATCGCCATGGACTTCGGGGCCATCTCCCGATTTTCATACGCAACTTCCTAGACAAGAGAACTTTCCAGGTTCGATTTAAAACTTCGCTGTCCAAACTATTTTTTCAGGAAGAAGGAGTTCCCCAGGGCTCTGTACTCAGCGCTACACTCTTTATAATTGTGATAAACACCATTGCTGAACAACTTCCGAACACTATTGATAAGGCACTGTTCGTAGATGACCTTAGTATTTCTTGCCATGCGAAAAACATGAATACAATCGAGAGACAATTACAAGGGGCAATAAATAAGATTAGTACATGGGCACAAACCAATGGTTTTCAGCTTTGTTCTCAAAAAACGTTGTGTATCCATTTTTGCCGACAACGTAAATTGCACCTACACCCGGAACTACAACTGAACGGAAAACCAATAGCAGTTCAACCCAGCATACGATTCTTAGGAATCACCTTAGATCATAAACTTACCTTCCTGGAACATATTAAAAGACTAAGAATATCCTGCCAACAAAAATTAAATATCATCCGGGTTCTCTCAGCAACAAAGTGGGGAGCTGATCGCCTTACCTTATTACGGCTATGCAGATCTTTAATAAGATCAAAACTTGATTACGGGGCTCCAGTATATAGCTCAGCAAGGCCTAGTGTCCTTCGCTGGCTTGATCCTCTCCATCATAGTGCAATACGCATTGCTCTAGGAGCATATCGTACGTCACCAACACATAGTCTATATGCCGAAGCTCACGAACCCCCTCTCTCTATCAGAAGGCAACAACTTATATTACGCTATGCATATAAAATTCGATCTATGCCTGAACACCCAAATTGGGAATTACTTTTCACTCCCCAACACAGCAGGTTATACCATAACCGCCTTACTGCTAACAGACCGTTAGGTATAAGAATAAGACATCTTCTAGAAGAACTTAATCTGAGTTTTGATAATATCACAAGTACCCCTCCACTACTCCTTCCACCGTGGAGAATTACTCCACCTTTATGTGATAAATACCTTCATAAATGGGATAAATCTGCACTAAATAAAGAAAATGTTTTGCAATTGTACCATGCAGTGGTGGAGCAGTTTCCAAACTTCATTGTAGTTCATACAGATGGGTCAAAGAATGACACCCACGTTGGAATCGCCGCAGTTTTCCCGAACATAACATTAGCCTACAAACTGCCACATGAGTTCAGTATCTTTTCTGCTGAACTAATGGCAATTCAGGTTGCACTGAAGCATATCGAGTCCTCCAATATTGAAAGCAGCATAATATTCTCTGATTCTCTAAGTGCACTTCAAGCCCTGGAAAACACCATGAACATCACCCACCCTGTCGTTAAAGAAATAACAAACTCTTTATATACCTTATCTGAGCTTGGAAAAACCATACACTTCTGTTGGGTCCCAGGACATATGGGAATTCCAGAAAATGAATTAGCGGACAGTGCCGCAAAAACGGCCGACTTACCACCTGATGTACAGTGGAGAGTTCCACATCAAGATTATAGACAAATAATACAGGAAAAATGCATGTACCAGTGGCAATCAACATGGCAAAATCAACTTGAAAATAAGCTTCGAAGTATCAAGCCAAATCTTGAGCAATGGCCTTCAAGCCTCAGTGCAATTCGACAACAGGAGGTAATACTAGCTCGTCTCCGAATAGGTCACACTAATATTACTCATGGTTATCTTTTAAGAGGGGAGAATCACCCCCAGTGTGATCACTGTAAAACAGTACTTTCAGTGAAACATATCCTTGTGGAATGCGCAAAATTTGCAATAGAACGCCAGAATATCTTCACTCCAGCCACAACTGAAGACCCACTAACACTTGTTTCACTTTTGGGCAATAAAACAAATGTCTCAAAGATTTTTACTTTTCTCAAAGCGATCAATGTATACCACCTCCTTTAGCTAGTCAAAAATCAGTCTCCTGACCCTCGATCTATAACGAAATAGCAGAAATACTAACCTATGTATGGCGCACTATGGCCATAGATGCCCATGCGCCAAAAAAATCCCCAACCA
Organism: Mastigoproctus giganteus; assembly: GCF_048544385.1. Lineage (NCBI taxonomy): Eukaryota > Metazoa > Arthropoda > Arachnida > Uropygi > Thelyphonidae > Mastigoproctus > Mastigoproctus giganteus. The sequence continues at coordinate 24,831,328 of NC_143575.1, forward strand.
AACCAAACCAAACCAAACCCCATAACCACGCCGATGCGACCATCAGTTAAGAAGAGTACCAGTTTCAACGATTGTGAATTTAGCACGGGGACGGGCGCCATGCTGAAGCGAGCGACAGGTGTCACGTGACCGACTCGACGCGGCGGCTGTTGTCGCCTGATCAAATTCATGGCGAAGTAGCGGAGAAGCTGGAGCACAAATTTCTACGGATACGACGCAATGAACGCAGGAGAACTACATCATACATGCGGGAAAACGCTGTTTAAAATTGACGTACTGTAATATATTTTTTCTAACCCTGAAAACAGTGAACAGCATCTCTCGTGCTTGGAGAAGTGCAGAGTTGAAGATTCAACAAGTTCTTGACCACATTCATCAGATAGAGAAACGAAGAGATGTTTTCGATCGGACTTCAAATGTAATCTTATTTTCTGCTCGTGAGAATCCTCCACTCATATTTTCTACAAATAAAGGAAATTTTACAGAAATGGGACAGTTGCTACGGAAATCTGAACCCGTTTTGAAAGAACATATTTTTAGAATTGAACGTTCATCTGATTGGAATGAACCTTCATATTTATCGCCAAAGATTCAAAATGAGTTTTTTAACAATTTAGGAAATTATGCGAGAGTCAGAAAAGAGTAGCCAATAAAATGAAACAAGCTAAATATTTTGGAATTCTATTTTACAGTTCATAAGGTTTAAGTTGAACTTAAGATGCATTCCATTTCTTCAGTTGCATTTTTTGCCCACACCAAAGCTCGCAACTATTGTAAAGCAGTTATTAATCAGTCCAAACTAGAGTTTGAACAGGCTAAGAGTAGAAAACTTGCTTCTTGCCCTAATGGTAGCCGAGCATTCTGGTCTCTTGCCAAAGCTATTGGCCGCAACTTTTGCCCATCTCTGCTCCCACCTCTGTCCAAACCAGATGGTTCTGTTGTCACTTCAGCCAAGGATAAAGCTGACCTGCTATCATCCCATTTTTCTTCAACTCATGTATTAATGATCTTGGTAAAGCACCTCCCACCATTCCCAACATGCTCCATTCAATACCTCCTGTGGTCTTTAGTCAAAATGATGTCAGAAGGATTTTGTCGAATCTTGATGCTAAGAAAGCTCCAGGTCTTGATGGATTTCTCCACTTGTTCTCAAAACCTGTGCTCCTGAACTTACTCCTGTTCTTTGCCGCCTTTTTTTTTACTTTCTTATTCCAAAGGTGTTTTTCCTTCTGCTTGGAAATTTGCTCATATCCAGCCAGTTCCTAAAAAGGGTGACAAATCCCTCCCATCCAATTATCGTCCCATTGCTTGCACTCCTACCCGTTCCAAAGTAATGGACCAACTAAGACTGTCTAGAAGCCTTCCATGTGATAAACGATCGCCAAATGGATCCCTTCAGTGTCCATCCACTGGTGATATTCTGGCTTATGTTAAACATCCATGGAAATATTTAATGGAAAGTTTTGGTGCGGCGATTGACTTTTCAAAGGATTTTGATGGCGTTTGGCACAGAGGACTTCTACATATTTAAATTATTCTAAATAATTCAATTATGGTGTACCTTTAAAACATTAATCACAGAAGCCTTGAATGCTTACATAACATTAAAAAATACTCCACGAGGAGGATTCCAAGTTGGATGAATAATGAAGTTGTCAGATTACTTGAGCAGAAAAAGGAAACATGGAAAAGTTAGAGCAATAAAAAGTTCTGAAGCCTATAATAGCTACAAATTGATCTGTAAAGTGCCACCAAAAAGGTTAGGCGGGCAAAGGCAGGTTAATAGAAATCGCTGGCAAAGAGAGCAAAGAGGGGTGAGGTATAAGGAATTATTCACATATATAAATGGAAAGAAGAAAAGACAAACCTGATCTGACTCTTATGTAATGGTGTGGGAGAGTATTAGATACTCCAGCTGAAGTTGCAGGTGAACTCAACAGTTACTTTGCATCGATATTTACAGAAGAAAAACGCTTTGCGTCAATGAGAAATTATGGGAGTGAAGTTGATTTCGAAAATTTACATGTTTATTTAATGAAAAAAAATTCTTTACTAGTCTACGGGCCAGTAAAGCTCCTGGGGTTGGTGGCATATACCCTATAATCTTAAGGGTGGCGGCAAGTGAGTGCATTGAACCACTGAGGCTAATTATGAGAGCATCATTGGACTTGGTAGTGATTCCGTTGGATTGGTAAAGGGCCAATGTATCTCCAATACATAACGGCGGTTCTAAGAGTGAAGTGGGAAATTACCGGTTGGTCACTCTAACTTGAGTAGTAGGAAAAATCGTGCAGACAATGATCAAGGGTGGAATTCAGAACCATTTAAATAGCAATGGAATTCTGAAGACTATTCAGCATGGCTTTGTCAAGGGAAAATCATGTTTAACTAATCTGGTTAGCTGTTTTGACAGGGTCACTCAGGAGCTGGACTTAGGGAATACTTGAACACTATTCGGATTTCAGCAAAGCATTTGATTCAGTCCCACATGAGCAGTTGCTTTATAAGTTGGAACTGGTAGCAATCACCGGGAAAATCCTTCGATGGATAGCGGGATGGCTTCAGGGCAGAAGGCAAAGGGTTGTGATGAATGTTTATTCCTCAGATTGGGTTGATGAAAGAAGTGGGTTCCCCAAGTTCAGTTTCAGGGCCACTGTTGTTTTTGATTTTGATTTTCATAAATGATAGCGATGAAGGGATAGAGGGCGTGATGTCTAAATTTGCACCTGATGTCAAGATTGCTAGAGTAGTCAAGTAGAGCCTAGATCAGCGATTTCCAAACTGGGAGGCGCGAAAATTTAAGAGAAATGTAATTTTCAAAACATAACATATATAAATAAAAAAAATGTATGCATGAGTTTAATAAACAAAAGCAAACCTTCAAAAAAATAGTTTGTTCCATCAAATGCATTGCTAGCGCCGTACCAAGTTTCTTACAGAATCGCGAAGTGTAAAAAACCACACACAATAGGAGAAACTCTAGTTTTGCCGAAGAATTAGAAATTGCATAATTATGGATGTTTTACTTCACGGGAGGCGCAGGGAAAATTTTACAGTTCAAGGGAGGCGCGGGCTCAGAAAGTTTGGGAAACGCTGGCCTAGATGGTCAGAAAAGTGGCAGCTATGCTTTTATCCAACAAAGCGTAAGGAATTACACCTGGGGAACAGTAACCCCAAAATAACGTATACACTTGGTACAGTTGAACTAAAACCGTTAGTGGAGGAAAGTCTTTGGTGTTACAAAAGTCAGACATGAAGTTCACCTAGCATTGTAGACAGGTTGCAAGGAAGACCCATGTTGTCCTATCGAGGATTTATTGAACAATTGCTAGAGATAAAATGATAGGTAATGTGCAGCCATTATGAATCCACTTCAGGATGGCAGGCACCTCAACGATTCATGTTGAAGGAAATGGACCATAATCTGAGACGCTGGTCCAGTTCGGGTTAGCAGATGGACCGTATTTAGCAGTCAGGAGTTTGAACCCCGGTCTAATCAAAGAGCGTGTGCTACCGCATTCCCGTTCCTGACCACTCGGCTACAGAGGCATCATAATCCCATTATATAAGGTTATTGTTAAACCACACTTGAAAAACTGTATTCAAGTATGGAGAACGCACCTAAAGGAAGACATTATGCTTTATGAAAGGGTCCAAATGTAGGTAACTCGCCTGGTGAGATCGGCAAAAAGGGGTCCATATGAGGAAAGACTTCGAATATGTGTGTTGCAGAGCTTGGGAAATAGGAACCTTAGAGGAGACTTCATTGAGGTGTATAAGGCTCTGAGAGGCATAAGTAAAATAATGAGGGCAAAATCTTTACGGTTATAAATGATTCTAGAAATTGGGGCCATAATTTCAAGTTGTGGGTGGGGGAAGATGTTTCGACTGATTGCAGGGAGTTTTATTTTAGCCAGTGAGTTCAAAATTTCTGTAATAAGTTACCTACGGGCGGAGGGAAACCCATAGGTTGTCTATTTCCTTTTATCATATTAATTATTTATGTTTTTCTTTTAAATTTTCTTGTTATTATTAATCTGATTTTATTATAATTTTTTTTCTTGGCTGGTGCAACATAAGCCATAGGCTTCCTTGAACCATTTGACCATTGCCGATGTTAATACTTAAAATAACCATCTTATGGTTTTCCAATTGTTTTTTGTAATTGATTATCCAGTTTTGTCTCTGATTTCTCACTGCTGGTGTCCCAAGGTTCGTTTCCTTTCCCACTCTTTTCTTCTTGTATATTAATGACCTTCTTCCATTGACCCGAAATCCTATCCATAGTTTTGCTGGTGACAGCACATGGCAATTCACTTTCCAGTTTCGGTAACCATGTCCTACCAGAACAGCTTCAACTTCTCCAATTCCTTAAATACCGATCTCCTGGTAATTCTCCAGTGGTGCAATGATAACTTAACTGATTTCAATCCTTCTGAAACTCAGTCCTGTGTTATATCTCGCAAAACGGGGTCTTCAGCTCAGAGGCGTTGCTAGGTTTCTGACGCCCTTGGCAAATTTGTGGCTACGTGCCTTTTTTTCGATAATTTGTAAAATCGTAATAAATAATATTAAATACAGTCCAATCTCTGATTAATGATCTTGTCTGCGCGGGTAGCACTATGGTATATTCACCGACATCTCCACACCAGGTGGAAAGGCCCAGGTTCGAATCCCGTCAATGACGGGAAGAATTTTACTGGGGGGTTTTTCACTCCGTGGCTGAGTTAGTCAGTAACAACGTCTTTTCTTCCAGAAACTGGAGTTTTATCGTCCAGCAAACAGGCGAATCGAATTGGTAATTGCATTTAAAATGGACGGGCCCAAAGGAAAGCCAAGAGACACTATATATAATGGAGGGCAGGAAAAGCTTTAAGAATAAAGATGTAACAAAATATAAGATGTATGACAGTTTGATTAAAATGGAAATAGGAAGACTAAACCAACATGGACAGAGGAGAGATGTAAAAGGATTGAACATCTGCAAAATGAGCATAAGGAATATCTAGCCCACAAAGAAGTGAGGGAACTATTCAACATCAGGAAAGACCATGCAAGAGACCACATTTTGGATAAAAAAATAAAAGGAAATTGTGGACAAACAACAGAAAACAGTTAGATGGCAAGAATATCGAGGGTACTATACTGCGAGGTCCACAGACAACTAGGAAATGACAACACCCAAACAGAAGGAGAACATCAAGTCTTTCTGATGGAAGAAATGGAGCAAGAGAATAAATTAATGAAATATACCAAAGCAACTGGCATTGATAACATTCCAGCCGAAAAGCCTCGGAGCAAGTGGAAAACAATAGCACCGCGATATTTTCAATAATTTCCTAAATGGAGGGAAACTACCTGTTGAATTTCTGAAATCCATCTTTATTCCCATAAAAGATAAGCATGAAAGTCCTCTTCATTATTATGTACTGCCTCTATGCTGAAACCATTATACAGTAAATTTAATAATAGGTTCTAAAGAAGAAATTACTCTTAATGGTTCAGTTATCAGTAACCTGCGATACGCAGATGGTACTGTTCTCATTGCAACCTCAGAAGAAAAGCTACAAACCCTCCTGAACAAAGTGGTAACAGCCAGTGAGCAGACATGCTTAACAATTAAAGCCAAAGATCAAAACTATGGTCATAAGCAAACACCTAGCCTGGAATCAAAATACACTGTGGGAACTCCCCGACCGAACAAGTGAGTAGTTTTAAATATCTAGGAAAGATCTTTACAAATAATAATGACTAAGGCACAGAAATCAGAAGCAGTATTGGTATGGCCAAAAGGGTATTTAAGAATCTTAAGAACTTTCTCCGTGATACGAGAGTGGATTTCCAGAAAAGACATGGAATGACCAAATGTTACACATGGAGCGAGAATTCTCCTATATGAATGTATGACCTGGGTCATGAGGAAATTAGAAAACTGGAGTCCTTCAAAATGTGGACGCTTGAAGAATGCTCAAAATTCCATGGATAGACCGCGTCATCAATAAACGGATCCTTAAGAACGCAAGAATCACAAGGACACTACTAACTACAATCGCAAAGAGAAAGACTGCCTACCTCGGGTATATTATAAGAGAACCACAATTTGACCTGCAGAAACTAATTCTAGAAGGGAAGATTACAGGCAAAAGAGCAAAAGGAAGATAAAGAAAAAGGTGCCTTGATAGCATCGAAGAATGGACAGGGTTTCTTACGACACAAGAACTATTTCACAAAAAAAAAAGAGACAGAAAATGTTGGTCTACAAGGTCAAATTGAATACGAAACGTGAAGAAGATGCATTCGAGCATGCGCTGATGCAGTAGTCGCCTTATTGGTCCCTTCGAAGTTAGATTCTGGACATCAAATAAATGTATGCTGCTTTGCAGTGTGTACAGAGATTTAACTATGCATGCAGGCTTGAATCGCCCTCTGTAAACACATTCATTTGGCAAAAATTAATTTTCACACCCCTGCTCTCATCCTTTTGGAACATCATTTAGGGCGCAATTTCATCAGCTATTTGGAAACCCGAAGCTAGCTTGGGTGTCGAAATAGCTTGGCACGGAACTGATGTGAGCTGTCAGTGGCGCCCTTCTGATACCCGCACCCTTGGCACTACCTTAATGCCTACGCTACTGCTTCTGCACCTATGCTTATCTTGCAAGATGATGTATCCCTATTGCGATTATCCTGACTTCTAATCTCTCTTGGCACAAGCACATTACAAATATTGCTTCCTCTCCATCTAAAAAATTGGTTTTCTCTTTCGCTCTCGGCGTTCCTTTTCTTCCAAACAGCTGTTCCTCTGTACAAATCGCAAATCCGCCATACCATGGAATATTGTTCCAGAAACCTCTCTCTCAGGCTTCTAGATTCCATTCAGAAGAGGGCAGTTAGGTTAATAAATGATTCCTTTCTAACAGAGTCTTTCCACTCGCTGTCTTATGGACGTACTGTTTCTGCTGCATGCCTCTGCTACAGATACTTCCATGGGCACTGTTCTTCTGAATTGACTTCTATAATTCCCGCTCTCTCTTTCAAAACAGTACGAACACGTACTGTTCTGGAACAACCTTCCTTCGTACCTATTTCCTGAAAATTACAGTCTACAAAAGTTCAAGTCCAATGTCAACAAATATTTTCTTTCGTGTTCTCAAACTCCAACCGAAGCACGGTACTAAATACTAATACTATAGGCTCGAATACCTCTCGTGTTTGGGGTTCACATAAAAAAAAAAAAAAAAAAAAAAGCAAAAGTAAAACTTTAGATGTAGAGAGGCAAACATTGAATTTAGTGATTAACGATTCTGTATCGACCTCAATAGAAGGAATATCTTTATTTAATACATCAAAGGACTTTGTGCCCATTTTTCCGGTTCTAATTGTATTCGGGCTACTTACTGTAACGTATTCCCTCAGTAGCTTTAATACCTCTGTCTGAAACACCTTGGTCAGGTCGTATAAATGTTCTCGAACCACTGCGATTGACATCAGTCATGTGGTATATCTGATGCACTGTTGCAGTTGTCAGAATGTAATGAAACAGACGCTGTGTCTTCATTAAGCGGAGTCATCAGCAAGAAAAGCAATTTTAAAACTACATCTTCATTTCTGATATGGTATAATGCATCAAAAAACTTTGCGGTTTGCACGATTTGGAGAAGTCTTAAAGATTACATAAGATTTAACCATGTTTAAAACTTATGTAATGTTTAAGACTCCTGAACGAAGCTCAAGATGTTTTAGCAGGAAACTGTTCTGATACAGCGTTTGAAGAAGTGATGCCAATTGATAGCAAACTCGCAAATACTTTAGACGAAGAAGAACATACTTTTTAACGATATTGCACCTGTAAGAGCTCGAAAGAAAACGATTATGCATCACGCGATGGATGAACTGAGGACACCAAACTTAAATTTAAGGTTGAATTTTACTTCACTGTTCTAGATAAAGCAACGGCTACTTTCTAAGAAAAATTCCAGTTAAAAATGATTAGACTTATCTCCTACCATTGATATACCTTTTAGATGTTCTCAGATGTTTGCATAATATCATCTGTTAATCTGCTCATGTTTATTTTCGCTAGATTCTTCTCCACCAGTGTATGAATAACTGTCTGTTAGATCCTAAAGAGTAGATGACCGTTGTACACTGAGTGGACAGAAATCAAGAGATGCCTACCTGTTAACGGGTAGGTCCAAAATTCGCTCTGATATGGGCAGTCATACAGCGAGGCGTTGAGTCCACTAGTTCACGAAAGCGTTGCACAGGTATTTCCATCCATGCTTCCTGCACTACTGCCCATAATTCTGTCGCATTTCTGGCTGGAGGATCGAAAGCTCAAACAGACCTTTCCACAGCATCCCAAAGATGCTCCATAGGGGTCATATCCGATGAACGGGGAGGCCATTCCATTCTGATAAAATCTGCAGAATACTCTTCGAACCATGATCTTGTCGCGTTGTCTCTGTGAGGAAGCACAGTTTCCTGCTGGAATAGTCGATTGCCCTATGGGTGCACGATGACCATGAATCGATGCAGCTGGGCTGCAAGAATGGACACGTAACCTGGACCGTTCAGAGATGCGTTTAGACGTACCAGAGATCCCAGCATGTGCCAGTTCAACACGCTCCTGACTATTACCAACCGTCCATCCGCTTGAACATTTCTTTGTTGACATGACAGGTGCATAGCGTTGTGCAGTTTCCGCCAGATACGCTTCCTCCCATCCGCTCGAAATTACTGGAAATGGGACTCATTGGACCAGGAATCCCGTCTCCAGTCATCCAAGATCCAGTGCAGATGTTCTTTCGTTCAGTTGAGGCATAGAGTGCTGTGTCGTTGAATTTGAAGTTTTTTTGTATTTTTTTTTGCATAAATTGATCGGTGAGAAACACACCTCTGTCAAGAAGACAATTCATAAATTGCGATTTCCTCAAGAGAGAGATTTTTTTTAACAACGCCCGTTGAAGTTACCGAGCCTGTGCAACTTTTTCCCATTTAACTGCTGTTTACACGTGAATAAATTCACCTACTAAGTGTCTCCTAACAATTTCGTAAGCTCTACCGAAAATTAAGCAACGACAGGAACAAGTTGTTTAATTATTTTAGAATGTCTGTGGCATCGTTTGATGAGCTGGTGGGCAAATTGGAAAGAAGGATTCAAGCTAGTCAAGATTTGGTGCAAGGCTTGTCATTTTCTCCACTGGAAATGTTGGCAATAACTCTCGGGTAAGTCCATAAAGATGAGATTAGCCGTTGGCAGCACTGATGTCTGTAGATAGCGCACTACAAACAAGTGGCGCATTTGCATAAAAGGACCAATTGGACACAATGTACTTGGAAAATTCGTGCGAGTTTTTGCCGCTTGCGTTCGGCATGTCTTTCAGAACGCGATGGCAATGTAAACGGACGACAGAGGATAAAATGACCCATTTGTTCCGGTGATTTATAGAACGTACAACATTTTGCGTCACCTGTTTTGTAACACAAACGCATTCATGAAAGCGGACTAAATGTAGGATTATCACAACCAGCGTCCATCCCACATTACTGGAAAAGACTGCAATTCGAATCTTTCGATGACGTGGGAAATAATAATGGACTTCCTTCACATCATGGCTGAGTTAGTCAAATCTAGGCGTTTTTTCTCTCAGAAATTCGGTTTTTTTCATCCGGCAAACAGATAAATCGAAAATACGCACTTACAGACACAATACAGTGTCACCGAGCAGTCTTTTCAATGGCCATCTCTGTAATGGACCGTGTATGGTGTCGGTTCAGAGTGACCCAAAGACAATGGCGATAGACGCGAACTGGGATATTTGAGCAACCCACCCCTGAAAAAAGCCACAAAACTCACCTCAGGTGCTCCTCAAGAAGAAGAAAAACACGATGGTAAAACTTGAACAACTTGCAGCCTTCAGAGAGCGGAATATTATCCAAGCGTGTCTACACTGAATCACGGACACCTAGGGGATCTCAGACCGGCAGAGCAGTAAGCGTAGCGCATGCTCCGTGGCAATAGCAGGTTCAGTACACGTACAGTCAGTCCTCGTATAACACGTGTTTACACTACACGAATTCGACCATACACGATTTATAAATAGGGGAACGATTTAATCACTTATGCACGATTCGCCTTTGTGTTTACAAGAAATGGCAGTCGAACGCAGAATCACCCCAATCGAACGCAACACGATAGGAATGAAGAGAAGATTCTGAAAATGTATTTGTTTTTTATATCAGTGAAGGGGAAACACATTTCACCATAATAATGTAATAACCAACACAATTCCAGCTATCGGTATGCAATAAATCGAGTTTACTACCAGTTTATAACAGATTCCACTAGCAGAAACGCAACTGGATTATTATTGTTTTATGGTAGTAATCCCTAGAAATGTGAGGTGTTAATAGTGTATCTCTGCCTTTATGGTGTTGTTTATTCAGTTGCTACATGCTCGCAGCTTTGTTTATGCGTATCAGGTGTCCCTCCTCGTTTTGTAATTGCGCTTTATTCCCTAAAAATGAGTAAAATACTTAATTAAAAGGCGTGAAAAGGAAGCGTCCTGGTGAAGACACTGCAGATTCAGAGAGAAAAAGAAAAGCAATATCGATAAACAGAGGCGGACTGGATCAAAAATTTATAGTGGCCTCATACTATGGTTTATGGCGAAAATCACACTGGCCCACCGGGGTTTCCCCGGTAAGGCTTATGGCCAGTCGGCCTCTGTGGATAAAGAAAAAATATGAAATTGTGAAACGCTTTGAGCGAAATGAAAGACCATGTGATATTGCACGTGCTACAGACCTAAATGAGGCAACGCCGAGAATTACGAAGAATGCAGAGAAAATAAAAACAACTTTCATAGCAGGAACAACACAAAGTGTAATTAAAATCCATTAGATTAAGACACAAAGAATTGGAAGAGATGGAACGGCTGTCATCTGTTTGGATAGAAAATCAAACAAAAAACAAGTTTGCTTACGATAGAAGCAAAAGCATTAGCAATATTTTATTACGTAATAGTTGTAATAAAATATGTAAGTATTTTATTACGATTATTTATTGTGTTTGGTAATGTTTTGGTTACAAATGTGTGTTCAATCTTGGGTCGGCACCTAACCCTGTTTTTCCCATAGGATCTATTGTTTATATTTCACGATTTTGCATTGCAAGAGGGTTGCTAGGATTAAAGGCTGACACAAGTAATTATAGACTTGTGAGTTTAACTTCTGTTCCAGGAAAATTAATGGAGGCACTGGTTAAAGAAGCACTGCCGGATCATCTAGACAAGACTTCAGTTAAAACTCGCACACAGCATGGTTTTCTTAAGGGGAAGTCTTGCCTGACCATTGGATTGGATACTATGATGCATTCACAAAGGAACTGGATGCAGGGAATAACTTTGATATTATATACTTGGATCTTAGAAAGGCTTTTCATACTGTTGCACATGGGAGACTGCTGCAAAAATTGGAGCAGTGTGGCATTGGAGGCAAATTGCTGCTATGGATAAAGGGGTGCTTGAGGGAGAGAACACAGGAAGTGGTAATCAGTGGACACTGCTCATCGTGGACTAATGTTATTAGTGGAGTCCCTGAGGGTTCAGTGTTGGGTCCATTATTGTTTTCTGTATTTATAAATGATATTGATGATGGTATATCAAGCTTAATGTCAAAGTTTGCAGACGATACAAAGGTTGGCAGGGTTGTCAAGGACACTACTGACACTATGCTGCTGCAACAGGATCTGGAAAGGTTGAGCAGATGGGCTGAGAGGTGGCAAATGAAGTTTAACATTGACAAATGTAAAGTACTACACATGGGAAACAGCAACCCCAGAGCAACGTATCAACTCTGTGGTACTACACTGACAGTGGTAGAGAATGAAAGGGACCTGGGGGTGGTTGTGCAGGCAGATATGAAGTTCTCTGAGCAGTGCAGACGGGCTGCAAGAGTAGCTCATGGTGTATTGTCAATGATATATAGGAATTTTTCTAGCAGGGATAAGGAGGTGATTATTCCCTTGTATAAGGCAATGGTCAGGCCACACCTAGAGTACTGTATACAGGTCTGGAGGCCTCATTTCAAGAAGGATGTAGAGCTGCTGGAACGAGTACAGAGAAGGGCAACAAGATTAGTGAATGGAACAAAGGGGTGCTCTTACGAAGAAAGGCTTAAGTTTTGCAAATTACAGTGTCTGGAGACTAGGCACCAGCGAGGTGATCTGATAGAGGTGTATAAAGCCTTGAATGGTTTAAGCATGCTCAATGCTGATGGGATTCTTCCTCTAGCTCAGAAAAATCACCTGAGAGGGCATAAATTCAAATTGAGGAAAGACAGATGTAGGATAGACGTGCGGAAATTTGCCTTTAGCCAGCGGGTGGTTGGTTGGTGGAACAGACTTCCATCCCTTGTAGTGGAGGTTGATAGCCTAAATAAGTTTAAGGCTCAGCTGGACAGGTATTTCGAACGAACAGAGGGGTGAAGTGGAAGTGTTTTTTTTTTTTTTTTTTTTTTTGGCTGATGCTGCATAAGCTTGCTTTCTTGCATCAAATGCCTGTACTAATACTAATGCTAATTAATCGTGGATGCTACTAAAAGCTTCATACCTATTAAGAAATACTGTTCAAGGTTTAGGCCTAAATGGTTTCCTAATGAACTAATGAGACTCGTGACAGAGAAGAAAAATGCATGGGATGCATACAAATTTTCAAGCGACTCAGAAGCCTATGGCAGATATAAGCTAGTCTGTAATCAGGTCACAAAGGAGGTTAGGCAGGCGAAGGCAGATTACGAGAAATCCTTGGCAAAAGATGCTAAGAAAAACAGAAAGGATTTCTTTACTTATACAAACTCTAAAAGGAAGGGGATGAATCTGATTGGTCCACTTGATATCGATGGTTCGACTGTAGATGATCCTGCTCAAATAGCAAACAAACTGAATGAGTATTTTGCATCTACATTCACACATGAGGAGTTTTTAAGGTTTGAAAATGGCAGAAGGTTATCAAATTGTAGCAGGGTGCTTAATGATTTTGCAATAACTGAGAGCAAAGTGGAGGAGAAATTGTTGAAGTTAAACATAAGAAAAGCACCTGAGGTGGATGGGATCTATCCAGTTATATTAAATGAGGCAGCAAAGGAACTAAGCAAAACTTTAGCCATAATTATGAGAGCATCCTTGGACTCAAGAGAGGTCCCCATGGACTGGAGATGTGCAAATGTATCCCCAATTCACAAAGGGGGATCGAAGGGTGACACGAGTAATTACAGACCAGTTAATTTAACTTCTGTTCCGGGTAAAATAATGGAGTCACTGATTAAAGATGACTGACTAAAGCCAATACCGGCTTTAGTTCAACTCCACGAAGTGTAAAATTTATTTTTGGGTTCCTGTTCCCCAGTTGCAATACAGTTTTCTGAATTAAAGCATAGCTACCATTTCTCTGACCATCCCTGAAGTCTGTCTAAGTCACTCTTAAGAAGCTCTGCTTGGCGGTGATCATTAAATATTCTACCAGTCTTTATATCATCTGCAAATTTAGACATCACGCCCTCTATTCCTTCATTGGTGTCATTTATGAAAATCAAAAACAAGAATGGTCCTAACACTGATCCTTGGGGAACCCCACTTCTCACATCAAAGTGAGGAATAACCATTTATCACAATCCTCTTCCTCCTGTCCTGAAATAAAATGCATGGAAAACAACTAAAAAAAAATTGTTTCTTTGGAGTAAATCAGCTAATTTCAATCGAACGAATTCACCTTCAGCAAGTTTTTTTTTCACAACACTCTATAGAATATCGAAGTCCGCCCTCGGAAAAAGAATAACGAAACTCCGCACCGTAGCCGAGTGGTGCATAACTACACGTGGCTAGAGTAACTGGGGTAAAGCCCGTGACTAATAAATACAGTGTAAGGTGCTGTTCCTTGTATTCTCTCTGTCTTGTGAACTCCACTGTGTGGTTGTCCCGGAGTATAATCAGAAAATTTATTTATTCTATTTACATTAATCCCGTCCATTTTCTTAATACGTTCATGTATTAAAATAATCTTATTTCATCTTTGCTTTTTCTTTGCATGTTCCAATCACATCATTCATTCATTTTTCTGATAATTCATTCGGCTTTCTTCGCTCATCTTCATGCAATCTTCCAATATTAAAATAAATATTACTATTTTTCGCTGGGGGTGGGATTTTATTCCACCGCAGGTGGAATGAAATCTCCCTGGTCACTCCTTCCCACTTGGATTCAACAATGTGTGATGGTTAAAGAATTTGTTGGATCAAGTGGTTGTTCAGTTTTTAGGGGGAAAAAATAGAAGAAAAATCGGATATTTTTTCAGCGATTCATTTGGACTTCTTATTTTTACCTATAATTTCTAAATTTTAACCTATTAGAGATTTTTAATTTAATTAAATGTAGAGCGCAGCTAAATAAATAAATTCGTTCTTTGTAGACTCGAATTCTACAATTTTGTCTCATTTTGGAAATGGACAAAAATCGAATTCCAAACTAAAACATATATTTTGAATAACTAAATAATTTCATATAATTTTATAACCTATAAAAATAAAATAAAATATATGGTTACAGTTCAACTAAAGGAAATTAATTAAATAAATAAATCTTAAATACTTAAAAGAAAGAAAACTTTAAGCACATAAAAGAAAGGTTTGTTTATAACAATTTATTAAAACTTACTTTTTAATTCTTGTGGATATGAAACAACCGAACAGCAAAATTTGAATTGAGCTTTCCTTTCTTTCAACCTGCAAAACACTCCCAATCCAGCCCTTATCACATTCAAGAGAAATACGCTAATCCCTTTAACCCCGAATTCGCCCTTTCTAATTCCTAAACTGCCCAAACGCCACAGGTGGGAACAATGCGACTAACACCCCACGATTGATGTCAACTAATCTGTCTCTCACAACCAAGAAGATCGCGTTATTGGCGCAAGGTTTCATTTTGTTTAAGACTCGTGTGCAAAATACAGCGGTCGTTCTTTCTAATACAACGTTACAAACACACAGATATTTCTGATGGAACGGTCAACAAATGGAATTGTGGGATGTCTCTTCTCATCTGGCAAATCAGCCTATAAGAAAGAGTGTGGTTAATGATAGCACACTGTGATCTGGTAATAGAGCTGATGACAGCTTAAAGTACAAGATCAGATAGCTCTAATAGGGATCACCGTCTGCTAACTTGTGTAGTATACCACAAATATTTCTTTTTCTCATCGAAAAACAAAGTTCAATGGCTTAAGGTTCGTTGTGGTTTTATCCTAAACAGCTTTCAACTTCATGAAAATCTACTATTTGTCATACAAGGAATTTAGTAACTCCAAGTGTTCTCGCTCCTCCCAACATCTTTCAAATTCCCAGAAGTTCGAAAACGTCCCTGACTATTGAACACAGTTGAAACAAAAACTTATGTACCTAACTTTACTTTTTTTGTTTTGTTTTCGTTGTCCGGTAAAAATACTCGAATCGCATTTCTGCTCCAAAAGTTAGTCTACAGAAATTCAAATCAAAATATTGCAAGAATAAGAATAAGAATAAGAATCGACCGTTAAGACGAAGCATCACAGTATTCCAAATGTGGTCTTAATTGAGATTAATGCATTTGAGATTATGAACTCCCCATCTCTACAGGATAACTGTCGATAAATCATCGATTGGACACAATGGGCTTTCACGACTGCCTGTCTCCTCTTTTCAGAACACGTCGTATCTGCCTGTATCATAACACCCAACTCCCTTTCCTCCTCCACTGTTCTCAAGATGAACATATCCATCCTCTCAAAACTCATAGCAAAAAGATAAATTCCTAGCATTGCTGAGATACTCTTTCACCACTCAACTTCCAGCAGACCCCGTCGCCATAGCCAAATTACGATGCAGCCACCCAGGAACAGGATAAAATCTCTGGACCGGATATTCTCATCCAACGCTATAGGAATGTTTTTCACCCTGGACATAAACTGTGACCGATTTTACAAATAAAGCGCATTGTGCGTCATGTATACACCCTTCTGCGAAACATCTTCCAGTTGGACATTGTACACAAGAAAGGTTCTACTTAATTAATTGCCGACAGCGCTAGCCGGGTGGGTAAAGTGCCTGCCTGGCAGCCCAAAGGTCAGTAGAGTGTGTAGAGTGTGTTTAGTGTCAAACGGCACCAGGGGTTCCCCCCATCTCCGCGTGCTATACATTGAGGGTGTGAAACAGAACACTGTCAATGCCAGAGGTTTAAAAGTATATGGATTTTGTATTTGTGTAGTGTCGTGTACCGTTGTTCATCTGGTCATTTAGCCGCTGGGCCCCTAATGGGACCCAACGTTGCCCCACTCCGCCCCGTGGAGGCAGACCAGGTACACTACTTAGTTATTTACTCTGGCAGGTCCTGCCACCTAATTTCCTGAGATTTCAGTGGCAAGGACCTAAAAAAAAAAAAAAAAAAAAAAAACACGCTATAGATAGGGGTCAGCCAAAACAAAGAGAGTACTAGTTGGGCGATTTGATGTTGTTAAGTTTTTGGATGTAGGGCTCACACAATTTGGAGTTGATTCAGACACTAGTTGTAAGTTAGAGAAGGGGAGGGAGACTGAAGACTGGGGGGAAAAGACAGAGATACGGGGTCCATAGGGAAGATGACCCCCAAGTCAGTGGAGCAGGCCCATGCCCCACCAGAGTGAAAAAGAGGGGTGGCGAGGGGGGAGGACACCAGGGATGAACTCCCCCTCCCGCCAGGGAGTGGAGGCAAAGGACCACGCAAGAGAGCGTGGCTAGAGAGGCCTAAAGGCAGCAGCTGAGCTGTGCTGGTGTAGGTTCTGTCACTCCTGGGACGAAGGAAGAAAGGAGTGTTTTTTTTTTTTTTTTTTTTTTTTTCCCTTTTCCTGAGAGGACTGTCATATCCAGGAAGTTTCTTACTTTGATCTTCAATGGGTGATGTTTGGGTGCCTAACCCGTCTAGCAGTGAAGACAGACTGCGCAAACTCTGTAAAGGCGACATAGCGCTGCTCGTCCATTATAATCAGGTGCTCACAATTTCGGGGATTTTCTTGCATTTTAGTGGCAAACCTTAGCCGGAACTCATCATATTCATGGCAATCATACATCACGTGATCCCACGTTTCTTCATCCCCGCAGTGACACAGCGGATCTTCTTCTATGCCTAGGGATGTTAGCTTCGCTTTAAAGGGTCCGTGGCCTGTAAATAGAAATGTAGTATGGAGGCCTGGTGAGTACCAGGGAGGAGGCTTTGGACTGATGAGGTTCACAGAGGGAATGAACTTTTTGGTTATCAATCCTTTGTTGGTGGTGTCCCATGTCTCTTGCCAGGTCCTGTACATAATTTCGGAGATTCTCTTCCTTTCCTGTTTGGGGTTGTTATCAAGGTTAAGAGTGATGCCTGCTGTTTCGGTGGGAATACTCTTCTTCAATCGTTGATATAATCCTCTTCTTATTACCTCTAGGTGTAGGGGTATACATCCAGCTAGCACCTGCAGAGCTGGGGTGCTTACTGTACGGCACGCCCTTGTTACGGCAAGGAGCATAGAACGCTGTATGGAGTCTAGTTTACGGCGATTTCGGTCGAGGGAGGCCCTAGTACACCATACTGAGGCTCCATAGCAAGCTATTGGCACAAATATGGCATTATAGATGAGGGCCAGAGCCCGGCGCTTAAGGCCCCAGTCTGCACGGCTTATACGGATGATCATGGCCGAGTATTTTTTTATTTTCTGTGACATATATTTCAAGTGAGCATGGAAATTTAGCTTCATATCTAAGACGATTCCTAAATACTTGATTTCTGGGTATAATTTTATGGAGGTGTTGTCAATTTTGATAACCGGTGGTCTTCGTAGTTGAAGCGTTCCCTTGAGCAATATAGATTTGGTTTTCTCTCCCGAGATCTTTAGTCGGTGAATGGCTGTCCAATCCTGGAGCTTAGTTAGTGCACAATTTGCTCTCTCCTCTAAATCAGCTCTTGTGTCACCATGCACCACCAAAACCAAATCGTCAGCAAACGCAAGGGGTTGAGTCATCCCCAAGTCCATCCCAAGGAACTCGTCCAGGACGATGGACAAAAAGAAGGGCCCCAGGACCGAGCCCTGGGGACAGCCTCGGGAGACCTGGCTAGTGACAGACTCGTACCTGGTACTAACATGGACAGTGCGGTGTCTCAGGTACTCCTTGACACAGCTATAAAGGTTGAGCGGTGCTTTGGCTTGTCGGAGTCTTCTGAGAATACTTGGCCACCACAGCCGATCAAACGCTCCAGCAAAGTCAACTGTGATGGCTAGCACATACTTGCCTTGAGTGCTTGAAACAGTAGATATTAATTTAAGAAGAGCATCTTCAGTGCTGCAACCAGCTTTGAAACCGTACTGAAGTGGAGAAATGAGGTTTTCTTTAGAGTAGCATTTTGACAACCTGCTGAGGAGAAGCCTTTCCAGAAGTTTGCCTAGGACTGGCAAGAGAGCAATTGGCCTGTAAGATTTTGGCTCTTCAGGTGGTTTGTCTGGGTTCTTCAAGATGAGTTTAAGGCATGCCTCCTTCCAGATAGCAGGAAAGTGGCCTTCCATTAGGCATCTGTTGAAAGTGGCGAGCATGGTGTTAGGGAAGTAGGTTGCAAATTTCTTGATAACATCCACCTCCAGGAGGTCATTGCCAGGAGTTTTATTTTCTTTAGTTTTGTCCAGTGCAGCTTTTAGATCGTCATTTGTAAATGGTTCTTCAGTATTTTCTGTTGTATAAGAATCGTTAGCGGTAACAATCTGTAGTTGCTCTTCAGTTAGCTGTGCATCATCTGTTGGAAAGAGGGCATTTAGCATGTTATGGACAGAGTCTTCCCACGTGAAGGTGGAAGAACCATCAGGTTTTACAGTTGTACTGAGGACTTCACCTCTAGGGAGTTTGTTCACAACGATACGATAGACAACTCCCCAGGGGTTATCATTTCCTGTGATCGAGACCAGATTCTGCCATGAGGTCACGGGTTCAAATCCCGGCTCGGGTTTGGATCAGATTAGAAAATGCAAAAACTTTGGGAGGTGCATTATGGGCACAGAAACCGATGCGCCAACAACAAACAAACAAAAAAAAAAAAAAACTTAATTAATCGAGACACTATTTACTTGTTAATGTCTGTTGAACTCAGATAATTCCTTAACTGTCACTCTCCCTGTGTATCAATCAACATGACTGACTGTTTATGTATTCTTAATATTCATTTATGTAATAAATTAAAAATAGATAAACTCCAACGGGTGTGTAATTTATTTATGTTATTTAATACCTTGCTTTTAGCAGCATTAAATCATAGCTCAACTTCTTTGACCACCTTGTTGCCCTCGTCGGTGGCACAGTTGGTAGGATCGTCATCCTTCCCCAAGAACGATTGGAAAAGACCTGAGTTCGAATCTCGTCGATAACGGGAGGAATTGGAATTGTTATGGGTCTCTTTCACAGCGTGGCTGAGTTAGTCGGTCTCAGACGAGGGTATGGTTTTGTATACGGGAAACTCGGTTTGTCGTCCAGTGAACGGAAAATCGACCTCAGAACACGCAATTTACAGACAATGAATACGGAGTCAAGTCATCCTGAAGACCCGCTACTTCGCGCTGATCATTAACGACACTGCTAATCTTTATGTCATCACGCCTTCTGTACCTTCGTCGATGACATTTATGAAAATGAGAAATAAAAGGGCGTTTTTCCGTAGTAAAAAAAGAAAACGGAAGAGATTTATAGTTTCCATTTTCGTGTCATCATTTCGGAAAATTAATCGATAACCTCATTAACATTACTTTTATCGCTCTTCATTTTCAATGGATAACAGAGCAAGATCTGATAATCTCGTCTGACCCATTGAGAACTTATTAATGTAATCAGGTTTATCTAGTATTACCACTGCATCTCCTTTATCTTCCCTCTGTATAATAATGTCATTATATTCACGAAGTTCTCGTAAAGCTGAACTGTCATGTGTATTCAATTTAGGAAGTCGCGTTTCTTTTATGTTATTCACTACTTGGTTAACTTGTTGAATAAATACATCTTTTTGTGGAACATTACGAAGTCCAAATTCAATATCAATTACGCATTGTTTTTTAGGTAGTTTTCGAGGTGGTAAATTATAATTTAGTCCTTTGGATAAAAGTGAAATCTGGTACTGCGATAGCGTATACGAAGAAAGATTTGTAACCTGTTGATATGTCGGTAATCCGTTCACCTACAAAAGATCAATTATCTTTAATCAATTTATAAATGCCTATAAATATTCAACGGCGGAATCTGCTTTGGGCTCAGAAATACAAATATTAATCAGCAGATTCTTAAACAGGGTTATCCCTTCGCTACAATAAACCGAATCAGGGTACAAGGTAGGGACATGATATAAAATACTACACCAAGTAACAATAGTAATATAAAAAATTCTTTATTTCTCTCCCATAGGTTGAACAGTGACACAAACAGCTTAATAGATTCTTTGAAGATACCGAATTTAAAATTGCGGCCAAGCCAATACGGAAATCACACACTACATTGAACAATAGCTTATTAATTTCCTCGTTCGCAACACAAATAAATGACCTAGTATACAACATTTCTTGTGGTGATTGCGACTCGTCTTATCAGGGTTCTACGCGGTTTCCTCTGAATTTTCGTATTAATCAACACGCGGCCTCAGTTCGTGCTTCTCGTTCAGCAGCCAGCATCAGAATTAGCCTTTCATGCCGTTAACGAAAAACATACTATTTCATTTAACGAGGGCAAAATAATTATGACGGAGTAATACCAGTGTCCAACGTAATTATACGGGACCATTAATTGCAGAAACCGTCGAAACTGAGTTGCATGAGAATTCTGTTAATGTTCCCCGGCCATATCTAATCTCTGCTTCGTGAGCTTTTACGCTCATTTACGCTTTACGCGGAGAAAAATAATCCCTATTTAAGTTTTATGCTGACCCCTATTCGGTAATTTCCATTTCTGTGATCACGACATACAGTAGGAAAGCGTTGTCAGCTCCACGAAGGAAAATCGTTTTGCAATTTTTTCGTTAAAAGTCTTTTTAATTCATTTTTTTACTTAACTTTTAATTGCGTTAAATTGATTTTTGATTGTGCTCAATTGATATTTAATTATTTTTTACTGTAATGTAAGATTTTTGATCTTTTTCGTTTTAATTTTTGGAGAGTATTATACGGAAGTGTTCTACGTATCATATTCAGGTAAACTTCTGTTATTCTTTTACAAATGTATTATGTCTCTAAATTGCGTGTGTTCTCTGGTCGATTTGTCTATTTTGCTGGAACCTTGCCTGAGACCGTCTAACTCAGCCACGGAGTGAAAAAAGCCCATCAAAGTTCCTCGCGTCACTGACGGAATTCCAACCTCGACCTTTTCCACCCGGTGCGGGGAGGGCGGTGAAGATACCACTGCGCGACGCGCTCAGACCATTCTGTTCCATTGTGATTACACCATTGCATTTATTGAGGTTTATATAAAAAAAAAAATCTCCTCTGAACAAATGTATGCTGTTATTGTCATGTAACCGTGCCCCCTCAAGATGATCCTTTATTTCTCTTTTAACCTCTGAATCCATTACATTCTCTGTAAGAGAAATCGAGCTGACCCTGTATCTTTCTTCCATATATTTTATGAACTGTGGAGCGATTTTCGGATCTCTGCAATCTGTGGAGACCTCTCGTGAATTCAAAGATATCCGCACGAAGGTTACCTAATCTGTTTTGCTGATGGTATTAATATAATTGGATAGATTTTTTGAACGCCGAGTGCCTTAGGTTTTAGTTTCTCATCAACTACCTTCTGAGATCATAAAATTTTCTACCTCGTAGTTATAATTACATTTAATTCTAATATCCCGATAAGTAAAAACATTATGTGTAGAAACATTAAATATGATATTGAAGAATAGTTTTCAGTATAAAACTACACTGGTCTTCAAAGAAAGTGCATCACCGAGGACTTTCACTCTTCTAACCCTTTTTCGCGATGGTATGTTGCATTAATGACTAGCATCACAAATAGAAATATAAACAAAAGATATTTATTAACAGTTAAGGCAAAGGTAAGTAATATTTGACAGGTGCTCTCAAAATATTCCAAAATGAGCATTTGAAACCTTTATACAACAGTTTTGGTAAACACGACAGTTATGGCTGAAATGTTATCAGAAGCCCTCAATTTGCTTCAGTTTATCATTTTAAATGAAAAACAAAATGAAAAGTTCACCGGGTGCAAACTAATATTTAGTTGAACCGTCTCTGGCCCTGATGACAGCTGCACACCGTTGAGGCATTGAAAATATCAATTTCTGAAGATAATCAACTCATAGTTCGTGGTTCCAAACACGAATTATGAAGTTCACGAAGGATCTTTGGTTTCTTTCTGGCAACTGCAGATTCTACACGCTGGATGCCAACAGTTCACCATAGGATTCAGGTCCGACCGGGCTGTTTCCTGGCCAGCTAACAGTTGTAATGGACCGTTCTTCCAACCATTTTTTTCACCTCTAACAAATGTAAACACATTACTGTCGAACCTCTAATGCAGAAATGAAGCTAAAGTAACTACAGAAGTGCCTACTTACACTTTTCGCCGATGACAAGGATCAGAGTTGTCCTGAAAGATGCAGTTACTTGGCAGGTTGATATGGTCTCTAATGGTTGACAACAATTTTCTTTCCAATATAACCAGGTATCCATTGGCATTTACGGAACCTTTTATAAACTACAGGTGATACGAAATGCACCCCCCATATCATTTGGCTGGTAGGGCAAACGTTTAGAGCGAATGAATGTGTGGAATGGTTCTTTTTTTTTTTTTTTTTGCCAGATTAGCTTGCTTTCTTGCGTCATTTTCCTCTTTTAATGTTATTTCCCTTTGAGTAAGAATTACTTTTAGTTTCTGATTAATTTTAAACATAACTTGTACTCAAATTAGGATTTTAATAACTTTCGTGAAGTTTCAGTTCCTTTATTTTCACTCTCTCTCAGGTCTACTAGTGTTCTCTCAGATTTACTTTTGTTCAAATTAACTATAATAATAAAATATATAATAAGTAGCAGGCAGTAGCTTTCAAGACTAACGAGTCTCTTTTTCAACTGAATTTAAATACAACGGATAAGTGCAATGAGCTGAGTGAGGCACGTTATTCATTTGCTATTGTTGTTGCACGGACGTGCGCTGTTTTACTCCACTGATCATCCATCAATAAAACGGTTGTCTCTAGGATGGGGTGTAGACGTATGCCTTTGTGGCGGTTTATCGCCGTTGGATTGTTTAATATGTTAAGTGACTCTAGCCATAGGCGGTGGCGAAAGTGTCGTGAGTGGTCTACTATTTTAAAGTCACGTTTGGGATCAAGATCGTGGGTGGTGGCCCAAAAATGTTCCCCGACTGCGGACTGGACAGTTTCGGGAAGCCGGATTGCTCTGTCATGTTCCGTAAGGCGATCTTGGAGACGCCCTTGATGTTTCTCCTATGTAGCAGCTGTCACAGTCTCTACAGGTGATGCGATATACTACATTGCTGCGTAAGAGAGGTGTGACAGGGGTCTTCACACTGGAGACAAGTGAACGTAGGTTCCTGCAGGGTAACTGCAAGCATTTGATGTTGTAATTTCTAAGAATTTTCGAGATCCGTCCTGACACGCCTGGATAATAGGGAATGTAGGCGGACGGTATACCGTTTTGGTTCGATGGTCTTGGGTGGGATGTGAGTTCTTGTGCCTGTAATAGGCACCTGCTTAGCACATGGGATGGATAACCACATTTGGTTAGGTCCGCCTTCAAACGGGAGATCTCGTTACGCCTAATTGTATCAGTGCTGGAATGGCTCCAAGCCCTGGAGAATAGGGTGCGGGCAGTGCTATTGAGATGACTGGGTGCGTGGCCGGATCTGTAGTTAGTGAATTGTCCGCACCACATAGGTTTGCGGTATACCGAAGTCTCTAGATGTGGGCCTACGCAATGCACTAAGACATCCAGGAACGGGAGCGCGTCGAGAACGACTTAAGCCTCCAATCCAGAACATCACTATCCACTGATGACACCTATACCCCCCTCAACCTATGCTTATCAAGCAGCATCTTCACCTTTGAGGATTCAGTCTACTAGCAGGTACATGGCACTGCTATGGGTGCCCCTGTTAGTTCTGTAGTAGCCAACATCGCCATGGAAGATCTGGAGGAGCAGTTACACCTGAACCCACCTGTACCTATTACAACATAGTGCAGATATTTTGACGATATTTTTATTGTAATACCACGTGGCTCTGAAACAGCACTACTGGAATACCTCAACTTCCTCTCTAATTTCATCCAGTTTACTATAGAGTTAGAGGTGAACGACGCGATCCCGTTCTTGGATGTCTTAGTGCATTGCGTAGGAACCACATCTAGAGACTTCGGTATACCGCAAACCTATGTGGTCCACCAGGAGCGGACTTTAGAGCGGATGGTCTATATCTTTGCTGATTTATAGGAGGCTTTTATAAGAGATTGTTGGATAAGTTGGGCTAGATTTTCTGCAGAAGTTAAGCTGAAGCTGTCTGGAGGGTTTGATGGAAAGTCATTAGTGATGGAGGCATCAAAAGAGTCCAAGTCAACAGTTTTTGTGCAGAATCGGACGAAGTCTGGTGTTCTGGGTGAGTTGCGGCTGTTAGGCGCATCGACAGAGATGTGGAACACAATGGCTCTGTGATCACTGAGTGTCCAATCTGGAATTGTAACCCAGTCACTAATGCGTGAATTTAAGTCACTGCTAGTGAGTGTAACATCAATGTTCAACTCCCCAGTTGAGCTGCAATAGGTGGAGAGCTGGCCTGGTCGATTATGGACTGCTAGGTTGTGACTTATAATAAAGTCCTCAAGAAGAAGACCTCGGGCGTCAGAAACAGCACTGAACCAGAAATGGGACTTTGCCTTGACATCCGAAGTAATCAGGATGTTCCTAGAGCCAAGGAAGTTGAGTGCAAACTCCAAGAAGTTTAATGAGTCGTTGAAGTCTGCAGAAGGGGGACAGTAGATTGACAGAAGATAGAAGGAGAGAGATGAGAATGTGATTTGCACACAAGTTGGCAGTTTGTTACAGAGACCATGGACAACAACAACAACATCTAAATCTCTGTTTAAAATGATGATGCATGTTTTAGGGTCTTGGGGCACAGGTTGTACCACTCGAGCATAAATGGAATAGCCCATAATCTTGGAGATATGCCCAAACTGTCCCTTCGAGAAGTATGGCTCCTGGATAGAGATCACATCCACGGCGTTTTGCTCTGCAGCCAGCCGAATCTCATCCGCGACGATTCGCGACCTATGTCCATTGATTTGAAGAATTTTAAGTTTAAGATTTTGTGGAGTGCTGGGGAAAGAATGAGAGTGAACATCATCAGGAGATGTTTTATTCTGATTCATCTGAAATGCAGAGTTGTTCGGTTTCCTCTCCATTAGCAGTTCTGAGGCGTATCATTTCCAGGGCACGTTGGTATTCAGGGCAGGTTGTATCTCTCACCGAGTGCTGTGAAGCCCTCTTGCGCCTCTTACAGTTAATGCAGACAGGCTGTTCCTCTTTGTGTGGACACTCTGCAATGACGTGCCCACTACGGGCACAGTGACTACAGGTTGGAGAGCTGTGAGTGCAATGTTGTGTGGTGTGCCCGTAGCCTAGGCAAAGAAAACATTTGGTTACTATCGTAAATGCTTTAACCTTATGGGAGCCACAGCCAAGGAACACCCGTTCATGGGATAGTACTTCTTTATAAATCTTTGGTGCAAAGCTGATCACCATATGATTAGTCGAGGATGAGTTTGATTTGGTGTTGAACCGGAACGTAGTGCCCTCCTTTATTTCCTCGTATGAGCACCCTAAATCAATGAGATTCTTAAAGTAAAGGTCCTCTAAGAAGTCCTCATTTGCATAGTTTTTGGGAACGCCATAGAATATAATGGCAGGATCTGATCTTTTTGTAGCAGAAGTGGCGTTTCTAGGTAAGAGCACTCTTTTCTTCCGTTCACCAATCAGGCTGCCCTTCTCTGCACCCGTTCCAATAGATCTACATCCTTCCTAAAATGAAGCCGCCAGACCTGTATACAATACTCTAGATACGCGTAATCATGTTCTTATACAAAGCAATAATCACCTCCTCCTGTCTACTAGCAACGTTACGGTTTATCATTGATAAAATCCCGTGAGCTGTTCTGGCAGCATGTCTACCCTGCACAGAGAATTGCATATCTCACTGCACAAATACTCCCAGAACTTTTTCATTTTCTATTACCATGAGTGTACTACACAGTTCAGAAGTTACTCTGAGATTACTGCTACCCATATGCAGTACCTTGCATTTGTCAAGGTTGAACTTCAACTGCCATTTCCAGCCCGTCAACCTAAATTTTCTAGATTTATTTTGCAGTAGTATACCGTCATTACTGTCTTTAACCACTCTCTGAACCTTCATATCATCTGCAGTCTTGAACATTAAGTCTGATATAGCTTCATTGACAACATTAATAAATATTGAAACAACAATGGGCACAGCACTGGACCATGGGTGATTCCAAATGATAATAGTAGTCCACGAAGAGCAGTGCCCATTGATAACCACTCTGTGTCTTCTTTCAGTTAACCATTCCTTTATCCATAGCAGTAACTTGCTCTTAATACTATATTACTCCAATTTATATGGAAGTCTTTTATGTGCGACAGTATCAAAAATGTCCCGGAAATCCAGTATATGATATCAAAATTCTCTTTTGCATCCAGTTCATTAAGCACAGCATCATAGTAACTAATCAGACTGGTTAGACACGTCCGCCCCTTAACAAATCCATGTTGTGACTGCAGTTGATCTCATTCCTGTCCAGATGGTCCTGCATTAATTACTACTTTAAACAGTGACTCCATTATTTTCCCTGGAACAGAAGCTAAATTAAGAGGTCAGTGATTACTAATATCACCGTTTGGTCCTCATTTGTGAATTGGGTATATATTCGCACATCTCCAGTCCTTAGGGACCTCCCCTGAAGCCAAGGATGCTCTAATAATAATATTGGCCAAGAGTTTGCTTAACTCCTTTACTTCTTCCCTTAATTTGATTAACAATATCCGATCAACTCTAGGTGCCTTTTTTTTGTTCGGCTTCAACAATTTCTTCTTTACTTTCGTTTTAGTTATCACAAAGAAATTTACCTCCCTGTTGGAGTTTGACAAACCTCTGGCTTCCCCTCCCCCGAAGAAATCCTTATGTGTGAATGTACATGCAAAATACGTATTAAATTTTTCAGCAACATGAGCAGGGTCATAAACAGTTTCCCCATTGTCATCAAGTAGCTCAAGGTACAACCCCTTCCTTCCTGGCGAAGAATTCCAAGAAACGCATCAGGAAACATCTATGCGATGTCTCTGCTGTTTTCCTTGGAATTCTTCGCCAGAGACTTTTCATAATCTGCTTGCCTAACCTCTTTTTTTGTCTTGATTACAGACTAATTTATATCTGCTGTAGGCTTCTGTCTGCCTGATAATTTAAATGCAACCCATGCACTTTTCATCTCTGTCACATGTCTCAATAGTTCTTCTGATATCTATTTATGTCTAAGCCTTGAACGTATTACTTCGTTGCTAAGAAAAGCGTAGTAGTTTCTTCGATTACTTCCCTGAATGCTTCCCATTTAGAATTTGCTGTTGGTAACATCATCAGTTGGTCCCACCGTATAGAATTTAAAAAATCTCTGAGATCACTGTAGTCACCCTTACGAAAGCAAAAGCCTTTCCTTTACCCTTGACAGAATTTATGTGTTTAATTAAATTCCACATTAGTACACTATGTTCGTTGCCAACCAGTGGATCTTTTCCCAGCAGATTCTTAATGCATGAAGAATCACTGCTGATAAACAAATGAAGAGAATTACTTCCTCTAGTTGCCTGCTGAACATTCTGCTGTAGAAAATAGTCATCCAATAAATCTACAAAATTCTTGCTAGTGTGTGAATGACGAATCCACAAATTCCAGTCAACATCTAGAGTTAAAATCTCCCCTTATGAGACATTCTGATTTACCGGCCAACTCTATTTCTGTGTATAGCTGTTTGGTATACTCATCACAGTCATTTTGATCTATCTCACACTCCTACTCTCAATTTTGCTTTCCCAGTGCTTACATCACACCAAACTAAATCAACATTGCGCTGTCCACCCATGTCGACTGGATGCACGGCCTTAGATTTAATATTCTTCTTAACTATCAGTGTATACAGGAAGGGCAGGCCTAACTGTCTGTCTGTCCTTCCTGTATACATTGTACACCCCATATCCAAATACAGCATCACATATATCTGTATGACATCATGTCTCCTCTATCTCTACAATGTCTTCATTTCATGACTTAACGAGAACTTCAAATTCATCAAATTTCTTTAAAATACTCTTAGCATTGGTATACATGCAAGTGTACATGTGGATCAAGTGTACAAGGATCACTACCTCTGCCTGCAGCTGTAGGTAATCTATTAGTCTGTGTATTCCTCCAAGCTAGCAGTTTCTGATTCAACTATCACTGCCTCGATAGCATTAAAATAGTCTCGCACCCCTTCTATTTAAATGTATTCCATCCCTGTAAAAAGGTCTCTTCTGTTAATACCACAGACCAGGCAGATATAAATTTTACCTATGAGCCTTGCGCTCAAGTCTTCACTTCTCTCAAGGGCCGAATTGTTTGACAAGGCTCTCAATTTGTACTCCCTATCGTGTCTGGGCAAAATTGCAGACACTTTCAAATTTAATCGTTACTCGCTACTTTTTCCGAACATTGCCCTGTTGGGTAAGTCCTCAGATCTACTCTTAACAACATTAGTTCCAACGTCTACATCAATATCACTTCTTGTAGCCTTAAAAGATAATATCTGCTCTACAACGTCATCAACTTTTGTCCCCTTGAGACATACCCTGGTCCTATTTCACCTATCCTGTTTGCACAGCATATTTCCCGTTTACCTGAAATAGACTCACAGACAATAACCACCTCCTGTGGTAACAGCGCGTTCTACCTTGGAGATTGCTTCTGTGTTGCGTGATGCACACATGTGAGCTCTCGCGTTGAATTAGGCGGCAGAGAGCTTGATGGAGTCCCAATATTAATTCCTTTGAGGATATCTACCCTATTCTTCAAACTCTCAGAGCCGGTCATCAGAACGCAGAGCTGGCGCCTAATTTCTTCGTGCACTGAACACACACACAAAGACATCCCCCTTGTTCACTGTTTTAGGGATATCAGTAAACATTTCACAAGTTGTACGCTTTTTTAGGCTGCGATTTGAAGGAAAATCGGTCACTTCGGTTCTCCCCCCAGCTACAGCCCTCCCACTACTTTGTTCCCGTTACTTTCCTACACTAGTCTAGGGAATGATTTACATTTAAATACACTTTAATTGATCAACAATGGAAATCAATAAAATTAATCAACTAACTACCAACAGTTCGAAGATGTCTACTACTATTTAACACAGTCCAAGAAAAAACCTCACATAAATAAATTTTCGTCCCTGTTTTTGTACACCTTCCATTTCTGTTCTTAAGAAAAAATTCCATCATGTCCCCTTCCGAAAATTAAGTAAATTCAAGCCCAATGTAACGAGCATGCGCTCCCTTCTCACCCACCAACTGTCAAACTGCTGCAGTTTCCAATAATTTTCGTATTTCACATAACTACAATTAAAAAGGAGAACAGGCCAAATTAGACCTCTCTCAATATAAAGGAACCTTTTATTACGTAATAAGACATATTACAGAAACTATTAGAAAAATGAAATATTACAGAAACTATTATAAAAATGAAATATTCCAGATTATCAGTAAATTATAAAGAAAAGAAATTAAATCTCTCAAATTAATAAAATACCTAGAAAACATGGAAACAGAGAATAAAATATTAATAAGACATATAAAAAGGGAACGTTCTTTAAGCAATATTGTTATTATTCATCGTTAAGGAAAGCATTTTGCCTCAAATAAAGATATTTTTGTAATAAATGGATCGTTTGGTGCGAAACTAATAATGATTTTAATATTGAAAACAAAAGCATGTTGGAGGGACATTTATTCAGAATGGAGTTTCCTATGCCGAGACAAGCTGTGTTGGCTAGAAAATGCTTTGCTGCACGTTGCACATGTGAAGGGTTTTTCTCTGGTGTGGACTCTTATGTGCACAGTGAGATGGCCAGACCGTGAAAAACTTTTCGGGCAAAACTTACACGAAAAAGGCTTCTCACCCGTGTGGTTTCTCGAGTGGCGTACACAATTTTCTCGTTGTAAAAATGTCTTGTGACAGAATTCACAAGAATATGGCTTTTCATTAGAATGCACTCTCTTGTGTTTTCTTAAATTTGATGATGTATTAAATGCTTTTGAGCAAATGTCACAGGAAAAAGGCCTCTCCCCAGTGTGGAGCCGACTGTGATGAGGTCGATAATGATATTCCACAATATCCGCACGTGAAAGGCTTCTCTTTGCTGTGAGTTCTGAGATGGCTTAAAAGGTAGAAATTTCGCGAAAATTTTCGATCACAAATATCACATTGAAAAGGCTTCTCACCAGTGTGAATCCTCATGTGCGCTACAAGGGTTATCTTTTGTGAAAATCTTTTATCACAAATGTCACAACAAAAAGGCTTTTCCCCTGTGTGGATTATTTTGTGCATAATAAGGTTGGATGATTGGCTGAATGTCTTCCCACAAGTTTCACAAGTGAAAGGCCTCTTACCGCTGTGAATGTCCTCGTGGCGGTGAAGATCTGATGATGTACGAAATGTTTTGTCACAAGTGGCACATCTGAAGATATTCTGGCCAGAATGAATTTTCTTGTGCTGACGAAGAGAAAAAACCTTTGAAAACATCGTCTCGCAATGCTGGCAGATGAGATGAGTCCCTTCGTTATCAGTCATCGTAGTAGTCAAAGGCATTCCTAATTATTCACCTGAAAAGATCAAAACCTTTTTATAAATCATGATGTAAAATACTGTTTTAATTGATAATTAATTCATAAATATATTTTGCACTTGGTAACAAGAAAAGCGCGGTGGAAACTCATTCTGTTCACTGATCGAAGGGAACATTAATAAATAATATGATTGGTTATTCATTTACTTTTTGGCGACATTCATAAACAAAAATATGAAACATTTCGCTACCAGCTGATACCTTGGAAGTAGGGTACCCTCCACCACTTCAGAAATGAGTGTCATCCCCATTTAGGCAATGTTGTTGTTATTTGGTTTTTAGGAGCATTAGAAATTAATTGGTCATATTGCTCCGGGGATATGCGGTGGTCATACCCTGATCTTGAC